>NC_048303.1:13492618-13562232 GCF_013100865.1 Trachemys scripta elegans | reverse complement strand
TATGTGTGTATATATATCTCCTCAATATATGTTCCATTCTATATGCATCCGAAGAAGTGGGCTGTAGTCCACGAAAGCTTATGCTCTAATAAATTTGTTAGTCTCTAAGGTGCCACAAGTTCTCCTGTTCTTCTTATTGTGTTTAACGTTAGTCAACTAGGAGGAAATTTTCAAATGGAAGTTGGGTATCTAGCTCTTATTTGTGCCTTTGAATGTTTCCCTTCTAAATTCTTATTTAAGCACCTAAACAAACGTAGACCGAATTTCAGCGTTGCTGAACAGCCATAGACCCATTGGCTTCCAGTCTGAAAATCATATCCTTTCTATTTTCAAAGTGCTATAGAAATGTTAACTCAGTTTTTCCCAACATTGGGGTTAGATAAGCAAGTAATTGTATGTGTGATTTATAAATGAAGAAATTGAGGCAATGATTTTCAAAAGTATGAGCCTAAAGTCAAGTTCCTAAATCCACATTTAGGTACTTAAATAGGTAGCCTCATTTTCAAGCTCCCAATGACTTCCTCCATGGAACACTTTTGATTTCAGTGGAAATTGCTGGGTGCTCAGGCCACGTGTTTAGGTGCCTAAATATGGACTTAGATGGCTAGTTTAAGCTCTTCTGAAAATGTTGGCCTAATTGACTTGCTTAAGAGCATACATTGAGTCCATGGCAGAACTCGTGAATTATAGCTCCTGGTCCCAGGCCATGTTCAATCCACTAGACCTTTCTGCCTCCCAAGTCAAGAAAAAAAGAAGTGAGTGGTGAATTTATTATTATTATTTCCTTAATTTTTAGTTATTCATTGATCCAGCTAAAGTGAGAAGTGGTAACAGCTTCATCTGTGTGATCTTTTATTCTAGAGTATTTTTATTTATGTAGGTATTTATTTTTAGTGTAGTGAAATGTAAAGAGTGGTTACAACTACAATTCCAAGTAGCTACACCCAGGAGTTGTGTTCGTAACTCCTACCTTACATTATACTGAAAGTTGTTTAACGTTAAGATTGGAATGCCAAGTTCTTGACGTCATAGACCCCAGAGCATTTTTTTGCTAGAGAAGAGAGAGTTAACTCAAGTAACTTGGCCAAATGTTATTTGGAGTGACTATCATAGAATCATAGAATATCAGGGTTGGAAGGGAGCTCAGGAGGTCATCTAGTCCAACCCCCTGCTCAAAGCAAGACCAATCCTCAACTAAATCATCCCAGCCAGGGCTTTGTCAAGCCTGACCTTAAAAACCTTTAAGGAAGGAGATTCCACCACCTCCCTAGGTAACCCATTCCAGTGCTTCACCACCCTCCTAGTGAAAAAGTTTTTCCTAATATCCAACTTAAACCTCCCCCACTGCAACTTGAGACCATTGCTTCTTGTTCTGTCATCTGGTATCACTGAGAACAGTCTAGATCAATCCTCTTTGGAACCCCCTTTCAGGTAGTTGAAAGCAGCTATCAAATCCCTCCTCAATCTTCTCTTCTGCAGACTAAACAATATAATCTACTGACACAAAGTTCCCTGTATAGTTTAGTTGGAGAGGTTATTTGACTCTTCCTATGCTGAATAGTGTTACGGGTGAAGACTGATTGCTACGTTCCACCTGCAAGGTGACTACAGTTTAGAGCAGGTGGCTGCATTTCAGAGAGATCTCTTTATATAGAGTATAAATTGCTTTGGGATCCTCCAGGATGAAAGTTGCTAACATTGCTATTATTTATTATTATTAAAATTGTACCCCCTTGGATTCCTGTCTGGAGTGAGTGACAGGTTAAACTTCTGCTCTTTTTCCTGTTGGTATTAGAATGGATAACTCGCTGTGGACTTGACAGCACTGCTGAGTTTAAAAATGCGGAAAATAGCAGAGGTATATTTCTTACACTGCTTTAGCACAGTTGAGCAATTTAAAAATTGTTCATGAATTCTTGATCTCCAGATTGAAACATTAGGGGCATTCAGAATCCCAACATACATATAGGGACCTGTTCTCCCCTTGATGAGCAGTGTCACCTTACCACACGCAGTTAGGATAGTGCCTGAAATAAACAGATGCTACCCAGAGGCATCTGTATGTTTCTGTAAGGTTGACCATCAAAATAGTGCATGGATAGTTTCCAAACCAAGAACCTTACAGGGCCAGAATGTGGCAATTCGTGGTACTAATGGTGCTGAGAATTATGGGGCTGTTTCTGAATTTGGAAAAATTTGTATTTGGGAAAAAGCAGATGATATAGTCATAACGTATGATGATGAAAACACTCTTTCCATTCCACTGGTATCTCAGGAGGATGTTAAACAGCAGCTATTAAAATTAGACCCTTTTACATCAGCAGGTCGAGATAACTTGCATCCAAGAGTTTTAAAAGAGATGGCTTAGGGCCTCACTGGACCATTTAATGTTGATCTTCAATAAGTCTTGGAGAACTGGGGAAGTTCTAGAAGACTGGAAGAAAGCTGCTGATGTGCCAATATTTAAAAAGGGTAAACGGGATGACCTGGATAATTACAGGACTGTCAGTCTGACATTGATCCCAGGCAAATAATGGAGCTGCAGATACAAGACTTAATCAATATAGAGTTAAAGGAGGGTAATATAATTAATGCCAATCAACATAGGTTTATTGAAAATAGCTCCTGTCAACAAATTTGATATCTTTTGTTGATGAGATTATAAGTTTGGTTGATAAAGTTAACAATGTTGATGTAATAGACATAGACATCTGTAAGGCATTTGACTTGGTACCTCATTTTTCTCTTTTAATCAAAATATTGTGATCTAAAATTAACATGGCACACATTAAACAGATTAAAAGATGGCTAACTGATAGGTGTCAAAATGTAATTGTAAATGAGGGATCATCACGGAGCGGGTGTGTTTCTAGGTCTCGCAGGGATCAGTTCTTGGCCCTACTTTATTTAATATTTTTTTATCAATTAACTTGAAGAAAACATAAAATCATCACTGATAAAGTTTGCAGATGACACACAAATTGGGGGACTAGTAAATAATAGAGGACAGGTCACTGATACAGAATGATATGAATCACTTGGTAATCTGGGCGCAAGCAAACAATGTGCGTTTTTAATGTGGCTAAATGTATACATCTATGAGCAAAGAACATACATATAGGGTCATACATATAGGATGAGGGACTCTATCCTGGGAAGCAGACACTCTGAAAACGGTTTGTGGATTGTGATAGATAATCAGCTGAACACAAACTCCCAGGGTGACATTCTGGCCAAAAGGAGTAATGCAATCCTTGGATGCATAAATGAGAATCTCGAGGAATACTGTGTGCAGTTTGGTCGCACAAGTCCAGAAAGATGTTGACAAATTGGAGAGGATTTGGAGAAGAGCCCCAAGAATGCTTACATGATTAGAAAACATGCCTCATAGTGATAGACTTGAGGAGCTCCATCTATTTAGTTTAACAAAGAGAAGGGTAAGGAGTGACTTGTTTACAGTCTGTAGCTACCTATATGGGGAACAAATATTTAATAATGGGCGCATTAGTCTAGCAGACAAATCTATATAATATGATCCAATGTCTGGGAGTTGAAGCTAGACAAATTCAGATTTGAAATAAGGTGAAATGTTTTTAACAGTGAGGGTAATTAACTACTGGAACAACTTACTGGGGTTGTGGTGCATTCGTCATCACTGACAATTTTTAATCAAGATGAGATGTTTTTCTAGATGTGTGCTAGGAATTATTTTGGGGAAGTTCTATGGCCTGTGATATACAGGAGGTCAGACTAGATGATCACAATTGTGCATTCTGACCTTGGAATCTATGAATCTCTGCTCTATTGCACCTGTTTTACCCCAGGGCAGTCCCACTGAAATGCAGTGTCTGGTGCCAAAGAGTGGAGAATCAGGACCTTCGTGTGCACATGGTGTGGAAAATGGACTCTGTCTACTATGCTTGTTCTGTATGAACACCGGCTGATCTCAATGTGGGTTCAGTGCCCAGAACCAGAATAGAATATGGCTCTGTGCCGTCTAAGATAGCAAAGTTCCATTGGAACGAAGATTAAAGCTCCTAAACCACATTAAATTCATATGGTTTCCAAAGCCAGTTAAGTGGGATCTGATCATTACTTTGTTTGGTATTAATTGTAATAGTATTGATTGTATAGAAAGGTTTTTCATATTGAAGTTGGTGGTGTCTTCCTTAAGTTTTTCATTGTCCTTTACAGCAGAGCCTTATTACGCGGTTGTTACAAAATGTAGCATCTTATAGACCTCAGATGAATGGGTTTTCTGGCTATGCAGAAAAGCACCTTGTACTGTTTATCATAGGTTATGCAGTGGTGCAGTCATCACATCCTTCTTTCTGCCCAGTGATGTCTTTCTGTTAGCCAGCAACTCAGCTCTTTCTCCTGAAAACCTTTAACAGTGCTGCATAAGTCACAGGTTAATCCACCTGCTCAAAGAATTCCAATCAAGGAGTTCCAGGCTACAGCAAATTGAGCTCTCCCAACATGCAGGAGAACGTAAATGGCAGAGTTTCTTTCTGTACGTGCTGTGCATATAAGCAGAAATGAAACCCAGCTGTATTGGAAAGGTTGCCAATGTAAATATTCTTGTCATTGCCTGCGGATACTCTGCTGCTAGGTTTCTTTTCATTTTGTGCATGGAGTGGGAAACTGTGCTCATCTGTATCATCATAACATGTAATTGCAGATTTGATCCAAAGAGAGCAGTCCAGCAGTTAAGAGCCTGTGGTGTGTTGGAGACCATCCGTATCAGTGCAGCTGGCTACCCATCCAGGTATTGTACTGCCAAAGATACCTTGTGTTATACTATGTCACATGCTTTATTCAGTGAATTTGGCACCTGGAAGGGAAAAAAGCAGTGTTTCCTTTCAAAAAGATGTTTGTTTTACAAAAATCCCACCAGCTCCTGAAATCTTCAATTCTGAGAAGTTCATTGGCAAGCCACAAGCTGAAATATAAACCAGCCATAGAGTATGTTCTGTTTATTGAGCTCAGAGTTACACTTGGTGCTTTCAACCTGGCACTGAGAAATAATTTCACATGGTGATGTTAATTAGCAAGGAACCATGAACAATAAAATCTTCAACAATGCTGTGTGTGGATAGTAAGAAATTGATAGGAATCTGGATTTGATCCCATATGGAGATGGACAATAAGAAACAGTAATGGTGTTTTTCCCAGGCTGGTTATAGTTCTAAACGTGTTATTCTTGTTCAGAAGTAAATGTTGCCTATAAGGAAGGATTCCCCCCACAGCCACCAAAGCTCACTCTAGAAAAGGTCCCCACAGGGCCTACATGTATTGCTTTGTTTTTAGGCTTCAGACACTTGCTATAATAGCAATTGCAGCCAAAAAATGTAGATGTTTGTTTCAGTGTATGCACATGGAGGGAATGAATCTTTTAAACCATTGTTCTAGTCCACATATCATAAGAATATCAGGCATCAAACTTTTTGCATAAAAATAAAGGAAGAAAGGTGGGAGGTAATTGAGCCTCATTGATAAGATTCGAGCTTCAAATGATATTTTAGAGCCCAGTAAATTCAAAAGCTGAAACTCTAAATCAGGCCTGAAGATGACAAGGGCAAATAATTTTGAAAATGCATCAGGTCTGCTTTATTGCGGAGCAGTTTTGTGTTAATATCAGCGTAGCGATCAGCCTTTTTATATAGAACAAAGGACTTAAAAGTATGCTTCCAAAATAGTCAATTAACTGGGATGTTCAATGCCCTGTCACTGTCCTTTTGGAGAAATGTGCTGCCTGAAAATTCACTCTCAACCCTTGCATGCTTATGAGCTGCAAGAAATAGATCCTGAGAATTTATGCCAGCTCTTATAGTAGCAGCACTGCCAATTATTTAATCTTCCTGGTGCTTTCTGACATCCAGAAGGAATCCCCGCCACACCTTTGGACAAACAAATACTGAAAACAGGAAGGCCTGCTGTCTGCTCTAGTTCACTCAGATGGATCTTTATGGAAAAATCCTGTAGAAATTGAGAAAAAATTGTATCTTTTCCATGAAACTTTAGAAGCATGCTGTAGAATGTAATAGAAATTTACATCCCTTCTCTAGAATTTATAAAAGGTGGTGTAACCCTAACTGTTGGCTCCACCCTATTCAATTCTCTAAGACTTTTCCATAAAGGGATCTATATCAGCTACTGGTAAGATGAGGATGCCTAAATTTCTGTCATCTCTAAGATTAAACAATGGGGGAAATAACTCAAAATGAGCCAAGCACCTTTAAAATCATGTTTATGTGACGGCATCAGTAGGGCCAAATCCTGCTTCTGCCCTCCTATGTGTGGAAGGCCCTAAGACCTAGTGGAACAGCCAGGGTTTCTTTATGAACGGGGACACCAAGGGGAGTACATGCTGCCAGCAAGCCACGTGGTATGTTCTGCAGCATAGCAGAGGGATCTTAGTTCTGTGACTACACTCAGGGCCGGCTCCAGGCACCAGCTGAGCAAGCTGGTGCTTGGGGCGGCAGACTGTTCGAGGCGGCATTCTGCCCAACCCTAGGGTGGCATGGCCGCTTTTTTTTTTTTTTTCCTTGTTCCTCTCCGGCCGTCCTGTAGGGGGCGGCGGCGCGGAGAACCAGAGCGCCCTGCAGGGCAGTCCTCTTCCTTCCCTCCCCGCCGACCGGAGTGGAGCCCTCGCGGCAGGCGGCAGGAGGCTGCGCAGCGGGTGGGGCCGCGTGGCAGTGCCCCTGCTGTAGCCCTGGCCGCCCCCCTCTCTCTCTCTCTCCCCCGCCCGCTCCTTTCCCCTCCCTCCCCCCCCAAGCCGGTCCCCCTGCACCCGCGCTCCGGCCGCGCCGCAGGTTTTTTTGTTTTGTTTTTTTCTTTGCCGTTCTGGCTGCCCTGGGGTTTTTTTTTGTTTTTTGTTTTGCTTGGGGCAGCCAAAAAGCCAGAGCCAGCCCTGCCTACACTGATCAGCTGGCATAAATACTTACCCGGCGCAAATGGATCTCTGAATTTATGGTTGCACATGGGTTCTCTTAGTGGCTTCAGAGCAGCTTCAGTGGTTCTCTGTTTCCAGTGATTGAAGGAGAGAATTGATTACCTCCCCCCCCAACAGAAATCCCTTGTATAAGGCCTGATTTCTCCAGTTTTACACTAGGTGTCCATCATTAGGCCCATGCAGTCTAGTCTATAAGAGTCTTTAGATGTGTTTATCTATTTGAAAAAGATATAAAAAATATTTATTTGTAACTGAACTTTAGTAGTTCCTAAAGGCCCAGACAGAGATCAGGGGTCCCTTGTGAGAGGCGCTGTACACACACAACAGCTCTTACACTGAAAAACTCACAAGGCAAAGAAAGCTTTAGCCTCATATCAAACGGTCCTGCAGTGACTCAAGAGCATGAGTACCAAACTCAGGGCAGACTGTAAGGAAGCGACACACAAGCCCTCAGATTGGTGGTGAGTTCTGTACGTAGATTTCACCAACCAAATGTCAAGTTTAAACTCTTCAGGCACTGT
The DNA here is from genome assembly GCF_013100865.1 of Trachemys scripta elegans. Lineage (NCBI taxonomy): Eukaryota > Metazoa > Chordata > Testudines > Emydidae > Trachemys > Trachemys scripta. The sequence continues at coordinate 13,554,756 of NC_048303.1, read as the reverse complement.
GCCAGCCTTACCATGGAGTCACAGGCAGTCCCTTGGGTACTCCGTCTGTCTTGCCACCCAGGTAAGCTTACTTTTGTAACAGATGCTCCTTTACACCAAAAATCACAGCAATATTCAGGTTACTCCCAGTCCCAAAGGACCAGCCATTTACCCCAGGTCAATTGCACTTTAGCTCTTACACCAAAGACAATGCTTTTAGCCAATCCTGTAATGAACTATCTAAAGATTTATTATATAGGAAAAAGAAACGAGAGTTATTTACAAGGTTAAAGCAAGTAAACATATATACACAAATGAGTTACACTCAAGTATCAAAAGGTAATAGACGCTTCTGTAATAAGCAAGCTTTGTATGTCCTTTAGGGCTAACTCTAGCTAAGCAGCTGGGGATCCCTTGCTTATGCCTAGAAACCTTGCCCCACAGAGTCCAAGAAGCAATGGTATTCCCTTTCTCCCCCCCACCCCCTTCTGCTTTAAGCTGCAAACTCAGCTAATGGGAGGAATTCGCTTACAAGACTCATCTTAATGGAGTGGGGGGAGTAAACAACAAAGTCTTTTGTCCTCTTTAACGTTCCACTCTAGTCCCTCTGGTGTCGATGGGCCTTCCTTGTCGGACAGGACATAACACCTTTTGTTGGAGACCAGCATTTCACACTAGTTAATGTCTCCCTCCTGTCTGCTGATTTACACAGTTACAGAGGCTTACAATGTAAACGCTGACATACTACCCTACAGTATGGGATACAGATACTATAACTGAGATTAATATATGCAGCAACTCTCAAGCATTCAATAAAGTCTAAACACATTCTTATAATGCTAATGCCTATTTTAACAATGCTAATACACAGGTGAGCCAGATTGGTTCCAGCTATGTATTTGTCAGCATTCCACTGGGCTGGCACCTGGACAGTTGCGATTTTGGTTATGAGCACTTCTTTCCCACTTCTTTCGTGGTGGATAATTTTTTAATACATGGAGCATCCAAATCTTCCTCTTGTCTGACGTTATTGGTCTACTCTAAAGAGGTGAAAGACCGGGCAGCTCTTCAGTTTTCTATCCTCTCCACTTTAGGGTTCAGGACACTTATGATACGTCTACACTGCAATTTGGAGTGAGCCCCCTTCTTAGATTCTGAGTCTGAGCTCCAGCCCAAGCTGCAACTTGAAAGCACTGTCTATACAGCTGTTCTGTCGACCTGGGCTCTGGCAGGCTTACTCCTACTTGCTCCAAAATGCTGTGTAGACATACCCGTAAGGGACAATGTGAGAATGTTTTTCCTTGCTGCTGTCTTAACATTTCTTGAAGGTGAATATGTACAGTAGTATCTCTTTGCTATATACAGGATAGTAGCTTCAAGTTGTGCAAGTTTTTTATTTTTATCATCCTCATTAGATATTCACATTAACTGACAAGCAAGACCAAAAGATTCTATATCCTAATGAAAATCCCCAGGTAGTGAGTAATCTGTACATTTGAACTGACTCTATGAATTAATTAGGCAAATGTTACTTAAAATCTAAATCTCATACCCCTGGAAATGTAATAATTTTTTATTATTCCTTTTGGTTTCAGCTTCACGTAGTTACTTTCATGACTTTAAGCACAGCATAAAATCACAATGAGTTTTATAAGTGTAATATCTAGAGTGCATGATTTCAAATTGAAGACATTTTCTGCTAAATAAATGATAGGGAAGAGGTCATTGCTAGAAGCTTGATCTTACAACCCTTTAGTTCCAATCCTACATGACTAAACTCCATTCGAAATAGCCGTGCAAAATTTTAAATCCTTGAACTGCAAGATGTTTGCATTTCGTTTAGGATTTGCAAAAATATCTTTTAGAATTTTTCTCAAAATAATAAGAAAAAATGCTAATTTTCACATTTCCATGTATAACTGAACACTTTAGAGTCATAGAATCATAGGACTGGAAGGATCTTGAGAGGCTCTAGTCTAGTCCCCTGCACTCAAGGCAAGACTGAGTATTATCTAGACCATCCCTGACAGGGGTTTGTCTAACCTGCTCTTAAAAATCTCCAATGATGGAGATTCCACCACCTCCCTAGGCAATTTATTCCAGGGCTTAACTGCCCTGGCAGGAAGTTTTTCCTAATGTCCAACCTAAACCTCCCCTGTTGCAATTTAAACCCATTGCTTCTTGTCCTATCCTCAAAGGCTAATGGGAATATTTTTTTCTCCCTCCTCCTTGTAACAACCTTTTATGTACTTGAAAACTGTTACCATGTCCCCTCTCAGTCTTCTCTTCTCCAGACTAAACAAACCCGATTTTTTCAGTCTTTCCTCAGAGGTCATGTTTTCTAGCCTTTTAATCATTTTTGTTGCTCTTCTCTGGACTTTCTCCAATTTATTCACATCTTTCTGAAATGTGGTGACCAGAACTGGACACAATACTCCAGTTGAAGTCTAATCAGTACGGAGTAGAGCGGAAGAATTACTTCTTGTCTTGCTTAAAACACACTCCTGCTAATACATCCCAGAATGATGTTTGTTTTTTTGCAACAGTGTTATACGATTGACTCATATTTAGCTTGTGATACACTATAACCCCCAGATCCTTTTCTGCAGTATGCCTTTCTAGGCAATTTCCCATTTTGTATGTGTGCAACTGATTGTTCCTTCCTAAGTGGAGTACTTTGCATTTGTCCTTGTTGAATTTCATCCTATGTATTTCAGACCATTTCTCCAGTTTTCCAGATCATTTTGAATTTTAATCCTATCCTCTAAAGCACTCTCAATCCCCCCCCAGCTTGCTATCATCCACAAACTTTATAAGTGTCCTCTCTATATGCCATTATCTAAATCACTGATGAAGATATTGAACAGAACAGGACCCAGAACTAATCCCTGCGGGACCCCCTCATTATACTCTTCCAGTTTGACTGTGAACCACTGATAACTACTCTCTGGGAAGGGTTTTCCAACCAGTTATGCACCCACCTTATAGTACCTCCATCTAGATTATATTTCCCTAATTTGTTTACGAGAAGGTCATGTGAGACATTATCAGAAGCCTCACTAAAGTCAAGATGTACCACGTCTACCGCTTCCCCCCCCATCCACAAGGCTTGTTATCCTGTCAAAAATGGCTATTATGTTGGTTTGACATGATTTGTTCTTGACAAATATATGCTGGCTGTTTAGTTATCACCTTATTATTTTCTTGGTGTTCACAAATTGATTGCTTAATTATTTGCTCCATTATCTTTCCTGGTACTCAAGTTAAGCAGACTGATCTGTAATTACCTGGGTTGTCTTATTTCCCTTTTTATAGATTGGCACTATATTTGGGCTTTTCCAGTCCTCTGGAATCTCTCCCATCTTCCATGACTTTTGGAAGATAATCACTAGTGGCTAAGATATTTCCTCAGTCAGTTCTTTGAGTATTCTAGGCTGTATTTCATCAGGCTCTGATGACTTGAAGACATATAATTTGTCTAAGGAATTTTTAACTTGTTTTTTCCCTATTTTAGTCTCTGATCCTACCTCGTTTTCACTAGCATTCACTATGTTAGATGTCCAATTGCTACTAACCTTTTTGGTGAAAACTGAAACAAAAAAAGTCATTTAGCACTTCTGCCATTTCCACATTTTGTGTTATTTTTCCCGCCTCATTGAGTAACGGGCATACCCTGTCCTTGGTTGTCTTCTTGCTTCTATTTGTAGATGTTTTCTTGTTGCTCTTTATGTCTCTACCTAGTTTAATCCTGTTTTGTGCTTTCTAATTTTGTTCCTATATACTTGTGTTACTTGTTTATAGTCACCCTTTGTCATTTCACCTAGTTTCTACTTTATGTAGGACTCTTTTTTGAGTTTCAGATCATTGAAGATCTGCTGGTTAAGCCAGGGTGGTCTCTTGCCATATTTCCTATCTTTCCTATGCAGTGGGATAGTTTGCTTTTGTGCCATTAATAATGTCTCTTTGAAAAACTGCCAACTCTTTTGAACTGTTTTTCCCCTTAGAATTGCTTCCCATAGCATCTTATCTACCAACTCCCTGAGTTTGCTAAAGTCTGCCTTCTTCAAATCCATTGTCTTTATTGTGCTGTTTTCCCTCCTCCCATTCCTTAGGATCATGAACTCGACCATTTCATGATCACTTTCACCTAAGCTGCCTTCCACTTTCAAATTCTCAACCAGTTCCTCACTATTTGTCAAAATCAAATCGAGAACAGTCTCTCCCCTAGTAGCTTTCTCCACCTTCTGAACTAAAAAATTGTCTCCAATACATTCCAAGAACTTCTTGGATAATTTATGATCTGTTTTCCATCACCACGAAGTCCTGTGCTTTGGATGATTTTGTTAGTTGTTTAAAAAATCCACCTCCTTCTCTTCTTCCTGGTTAGGTGGTCAGTAGTAGACCCCTACCATGACTTGTTTTTTATCCTTATCCATAGATTTTCAACAAGTCTGTCTCCTATTTCCATCTCAACCTCAGTCCAAGTGTATACATTTTTAATATACAAGGCAACCTTTCCTATATTTTGCCAACATTTCATTACAGGGGGTATTTCTGGGAGTGAAAAGTCTTGGAAAGAAATAGCCAATATTTTGACATTAAATTTTTTGCTTTTGTCACTGTGGCACTCCCATAGTCACTACTCTGAATAGGTTTTATTTGTACGGTGACTTTTCACCCAGTTCTTAAAAAGTTGAATACAGTTTTTCAGTGTTCTGCAGACCATATAAAGAAAATAATAAACTCCACAACAAGAAAGAGCTTGGCAGTTCCCCCATCTTTGATATAGGATATGCTTTGCCGTATTTATCATTTTCATGAAACACTATATTCTGCAAGTATTTGATGTAAAATGAAAATGTATCATCCAATTTGAAATGCTACGCAGTAGTTAAGAAATATGTTCATTATTATGTACATAAACCACTGTGATGAATGTGCTGTCCTAGAGAAATGAAGAGTGTATCCATCATCAGCTTTTATGTTTAAAGTATGGAACATGTCTCTCCACTATAAAACCATTTGTCTTCTTTTTAGAAGCTGGTTACAATGAAGATTAATCTAGAGAAAATAAGAATTGAAGCAATGTGTTGCTCCATCAATACTAACAAAATACTCTTTTAGGAATCTTTGAACTTGAGAACTTTATAAGACAAGACTTTATCTGTCATAGTTGTTCTCTTATCCTCTCAGCGTTTAAGTATTAATGACACCCAGTTATTAAGAGTACAACTGAATCCATAGCTAATACCGGTGGCTTGAATGAAGACATGGGCCCGGCCGATTCAGAAAGCTCAGTTGTAGTATATCTGTAAGAATTCTGTACATGGTCAATTTGTGAATGCAAGGCGTGGTCTAGTGATTTAAGCATGGATCTAGAAAACAGCTCGGACTCTGGAGCACATCTCAGAACCATCTGGTTCAGTTTCCATGCTGTACAATCTATTGAAGGTACTTTATCCTTTTTCATAGTATCTGAGTGCCTCACAGTCTTTACAACACCCCTGTGAGATACATACAAAACTGCAGCACAGACCAGGGCCGGCTCCAGGTTTTCTGCCGCCCCAAGCAGCGAAGAGAAAAAAAAAAAAAAAGCCAATCAGCGGCACTTTGGCGGCAGCTCAATCATGCCGCTCCATTCTTTGGCGGCAGTTCGGCAGCGGGTCCTCCGCTCCCTCTCTTCCTCTTCGGTGGCACTTCGGCAGCAGCTCAAAGAGGAAGAGAGGGACTGAGGGACCCACTGCCGAATTCCCGCCAAAGACCCGGACATGCCGCCCCAATAGCGGACGGAGGGCCACCCCTTTGTATTGGCCACCCCAAGCACCTGCTTCCTTCACTGGTGCCTGGAGCCGGCCCTGGCACAGATGGATCAAGTGACTTGCCCAACGTCATATGGAGAGTCTGTGTCAGAGCAGAGAATTGGACCTGGGTCTCCTGAGTCACAGGCCAGTGTCCGAACCACTAGAATATTCTTTCCCTGTGCAACATTGCTCATGATACTTGCCTGCCATGCAGAGGGTGTTTTGAGGATTAAATACTTACTATTTATTATTTAGAAAGTGCTTGGAACATATCAAGCACTATAAATGCCACATATTAGCAACAATTAACTTCCAATGTTTGTTCCTTATTCTTTACCAGGTAGAATTTCCTTTGTTCAGAGATGAGCTGAAGCGCTCATATCCAGCCTGCTGCAAATTTTGGTAATGGGGCGTTTGTATTTGACTCTCCAAACCTGTCCCAGTAGGCTTTTGTCCCAGTTCAGTTCCAAAACTGGAATTGCCCAGTTTTCTGGCTGAGGATATGAGAGAAATCTTGTGGTATTTCTGCTACTTTGGACCAAAATCGTGCAAGAACTATTTTATTTTTGGCAGCATCAAATCTGAACACCCACTCCTGACTTGTCCTTCACCACAAACTCTAAACCCCATCTCCTCAACCCAATTTGATCTATTTTTTGTTTGTTTGTTATAGGGTATGTCTACATTAGACATGTGTGGCTGGCCCATGCCAGCTGACTCAGGCTTGTGGGCTTGGGCTGAATGGGCGGCTTAATTGTGGTGTAGGCAATTGGACTCAGACTGCAGCCCAAGTTCTGGGACCCTCCCACTTCGCAAGCTCCTGGAGCCCAGACTCCAGCCCACGCCTGAACATCTACACTGCAATTAAACAGTCACTTAACCCGCACCAGAGCCCGAGTCAGCTGCCATGGGGCCTGCTACAGGTTTTTAATTGCAGTGTACTTATATCCTTAATGACGCCTCCTAGTCTGGACCGGACACATGTATTAACATGCCTAGATAGCTTTACAGCAACAACAAAAAGCTCTCCTCTGCCTTCATTTGTCTCCCTACTTCTGGTCTTCAAGTTCAATTTCTTGGAAGAATTTGTTTTCAACTTTTAAAGATCTACTAAATAGCATGCCTCAACTCAGCCATTCCAACCTAGGTGGAAGCCCTACATTGCCAGTGACAGACATGTCAAAGAGGATTTGATTTTTTCCCCTTAATCAGCAGGAATTTGTCTTGAGGTTTCTCCTTCAATAAACAAAGTCAGAGATGTATGGGTTTTGATGGCAAGGATTTCAATTAGTTTAACTCATATCTAATCTGGGGAAAATTACGCTGAAATTTTTCTATGAAATGTAACGCAAGAATAAGTGAATTAATTTTGAACAATCGTGGACCAAAACAAGTGATTGTCCAGTTTGATTTGAGTCTGGCATTTTAGACTAAACCCAGAAATTGGGGATTAACACAATTCTGTCAGCACTGACTGAATAGCAGGATTCACTTGAGCAATTGAATTCCTCATCTAGGACAGTCTGTGATGCATCCATGAGCTATGGCCGGTGTCTGCAAACATTGAGATGTTTTCAAATTCATCCTCTCGGACTTATTACCTTCAGGGAAAATAGTAAAATCCTCTCAAGAATAGCGATTAGTGTTGCCAATGCTAACTGGTTATTTTAAATGTTCACCTTTTGTGGCTTATACATAGAGCCATCCTTCCTTTACAATAATTACCAGTGTATATAATCTGTACCTTTAAGGAAGGATGTCTCTGTGTGTATGTGTATATCATATAAAACAAAAATTTGGAATCTGACTTCTGACACACATGAACATGAACCTTTAGAATTTCTGAGATCAGTTTAGCCATATATATATTACCTCATCTAGCCAGAAGCCGTTTTGGTTATCACTTAAATATTCCTGACATTTCACTTCTGCTTTTTTGTTCATCTGAGCTGTCTATTACATACTGCAATTTTGTACCAGTTTTGTGTAATACCACAGCTGCTAAACCTTACAGACATTAAACATTCATAATTGAAATGTTTCAAGGGCATCCCTATGTACGAAATAATTTTCCATAATGTGCCTTTATCTGCCTGGAAATGTCTTTAGAGAAACATGATCTGTAAAATTAATTTGGCTACAGATAGTACCTTATTTGTTTGCTGTTCTTTTATATGGGACTTTTTTAACATTCTTTCTTTTTTTGTTTGCTTTGTTAGGGTGAACATTTTCACTCTCATATTCTAGGGAATAGTTCTGGGCATTAGATCCATGGATAATTTCAGGCAGCACTAATCTGAAGGCTTAATAATTAATCGAAAGGCAAATCTGTTCTGCTATGGCATGGTAACACAAAACAAGAGGCGCTATATTCCTCACCTGCTGTTTCTAAAGTAACCCAGGGCAAAAATTACCTCAAATATGCATCCCGCATGTCCCAAAGAGTCATAGTTCCTGAACAAAGTTTACTGTTTGGTCTTTTTTGTGTTCTATAGTGTTAAGCAATGTGGATCTCTTAAATGGATTATATCATATGGCACTGGAATGTCTCCATTTGTCACTTACTCTAGGTCCTCCACTTAAACAAAACTGTGTGCTTAGCAGATGGCAGAAACCATTATGGTCTGTAATGTCAAGGTCTCCATAGTGCAGTTTGCAGCTTATCCTTGTTTCTGTGAGGTAGTTATGGTGTATCAAGTTGCTGTGGGCGGTGCACATAAACAATCTCTCCCCATGCCAAGAACCCTTAGGAGAAGAAAACATTCAGCCTATACCCAGTCAACTGTTTGTACATTGCAATAACACAACAGTTGTTCAGAGGGTTTTTTCAGAATAGCACATGTCCTATTATAGTTACTTCTACAGTTCAGTTTATAACAAATAACCCATCCGAGATGCAAACAAACAAAAACAGCCACATGCATTGTCTTTTTTCTTTTCTCTTTTTTTTTTAATGTGCTAGACAGATATTTTTAATACCAATTTCAGGCTGCAGAGAAATAAAATATTGTGGTAAATTATAAGACGTGGGGATTTTCCATTATTCAACTCCCAGACTGCAGGGACGAACACAGTTCCACCCAAGTCACATTGCCGATAATGTAATCACAGTATAATGCCCAGGTGGAGAATTCTTGGCAATTGTTGACTGGAGGTAAAACTCCCAGGCCAAGATCTTCAGAGATACTTAGGCACCTAATTCCCTCTGAAATCAGTGGAAGTTAGGAACCTAAATGCCTTTGAGGAACTGGGCTCCAATGACTTCACTGGGTTCAGGATTTTGCCCCAGGTGCCTTAACTTAGCTATTCTTTAATTCCTAGGGTGCTAGATACTTAACTGGGAAAGGAGGAAGATCAAAGAAATCTTGAGTTAGGCCACAGTCTTCCAGCTAGTAGGGTGTAGGCAGACTGCTGAGCTGAGCATTGAGAAGGGGCTTCAGGCACGCCCAGCAGTTTGCCCACACGCAAGTTGCAGGATTGGGACCCTTGTAAATTCTGCCACCCTTTTATTGGAGTGCTTAAGTTTTTTGAATCAGAGGTACTTGGGGTTGGTTTGCACTATGTTATTTTAACAGGATCAGTGAGTCTCACTTCCCTGTTTGTTTAGCTGACAGACATTCTGTCCATTTGGGAGCTGTCTTAACTCATGTTTGTCAGCCAGCCTCAAAATCATTAATCCATTTATCCTCAGATGTCCTTAACGCCCATTCTCGCCATCTCTTCCCACTCCCCATATCCTCTTTTCTAGCTGCTGCTAACTTTCTAAAAAACAAACAACATAAATCTGTTGGGTCTGAGGTTGCTCATGCTTGGTCTCAGCCCAGAGATGAATTTCTTAGGAAAGTTTGAGAAAAATCAGTTTGTCTATTTATTTTTTCAACTGTACCAGCAGGAAGGAAAAACACACTTTCACCAGTAGTTCCAATCAGAATTGCTGCCGTTACATAATCATAGTGGAAGCTAAGGACTTCAAACTGAGTTTGTTGGATGACATTCACTGTCCTTGTCTTCTCTAGGAAAAAAGGTGTGTTGTTACTTTGAGTTAGCTGACATGGTAATTAACTTGAGGTAAAATCCTAGTGAAGACAAGATACTAGTATAGACCAGGGTTGGCACGAGTGCTCTAAAAATAGCTGTGTAGACGGTGCTTTGAAATCCAGCTTGGGCTCCCCTCCAGGGCTTCAGAGCCTGAACTCCAGCGCAAGCCTCAACGTCTACACAGCTGTTTTTAGAACACTAGAGCAGCGGCTCTCAAATTGTGGGTCGGGACCCCAAAGTAGGTCGGGACCCTGTTTTAATGGGGTCACCAGGGCTGGCGTTAGACTTGCTGGGACCCACTGCCCAGGCTGAAGGCTTTGAGGGCTTCAGCCCTGGGTGGCCAGGCTCAGGTTACAGGCCTCCTGCCTGGGGCTGAAGCCTTTGGGCTTCGGCTTTGGCCCCCTTGCCCGGGGCGGTGGGACTCGGGCTTCGGCTTTGGCCCACCCACCTAGGGCAGCAGGGCTCAGGCTTAGGTCCTCCTGCTTGGGCCTGTAGTAATTTTTGTTGTCAGAAGGGGGTCGCGGTACAATAAAGTTTGAGAACCCCTGCACTAGAGCAAGTCACACTAGCATCAAGTCTGTAGACCCCGGCTGGGAGGCTTCTCTCCAGATGCAGTGTAGACATGCCGCAGGTAGTTTAACAAGAGGTCTTAAATTTCAGCTAACTTATTTAACTGCTCCTCCCTCTGAAAGTCTTGTAAAAGCAACTGTGAAACTGCTGTATCTTATTGCAGCTATCCTTAACCGAGCGTGTAAAAGGCTTGACAATGGAGCATTGCCCACCAATGAAACCAGCCTTGTGCACCTCATCTGTCAGTGCCTCACATTAATGTCTCCATCCTTTCTGACATCCTGCCCCTTTTGCAGAAAACACCCTCTCCTACTTCAGACTGACCCTTTCTCCTTCAACTCCCTCCCCAAGACCCACTACTGCAATTCTGATAAGGAAAAAGCCACTGAATACCAGCAAGTTGAGGGGGAGATGGAGATAGTTATCGCTCGCTTTATAGCAATAAAAAAGAAATGTATGTTTGTATATTGAAGCAGAATGTATTTAACTGTATCCCTACGATTTGTAAGTCACTTGTCGTCTTAGGCCCTTGGCCTGTGAACACATGAGTTCGAGAGGACTACTCATGTGCTTTCAAGTATGTGTATACGTGTTTGCAGGTTGCAGCCTTAGACTGTAAATCCTTCGGGAGGAAGGACATGCATCTTTGTATGTGTTTATACAATACCCAGCCCATTAGGGCCATGATCTTCATATAGGACTTCTTGACTCTACTGCAATATAGATGTTTGTATTAATATTCGACATGCAAAGATACAAGCTCCATGGATCTAGCAGAACTATGATACTGATCTCTTTTGCAAAGCACATTGGAATCTACGAATGCAAACCATTATATAAGAGCTTGGCATTAACTCAGTCTTAAGGTTGCCTTCCTCAGTTAAATCCCCTGTGGTTGTTAAGGTATTTCAGCTGGGACAGGGAAAGCAGTTTTTAGATATGCAATTACAACATCCTGATCTGAACATCTGGGTAAATGTGTACACCCATGTGGGTGGAAGTAGGGTAAAGATCACTAACATAAACTCAAAACTTTAAGCCTGTTTTGTGCAAACTTTCCATAACAAGTCACCTGAGACAGAGCATTGACAATTTCCATCCCAAAATTTCTTTGAGAAATAGGCTAACAATAAAGGCAGGCTAGAATGGAAAGTTCAGTGCTTAACTATGGTGGGCAATAGACATTTTCACTATTATAGATGGATTTTATTGCAGAGAATTATAGAAAATATTGAGGAACACTTTTCTTTAAAGGCATTTTCCATTTTATTTTTTACTTTGGTTTACAAACACCCATGGCAGCTTGATACTGAAATGTATTTCACTGGGGGCGAGGGGGATATTTTTTTCTGTTGCGTATGTGCAGTTTTTTTATCGGGTGGGAGGGTCACTCAGGAGCGTTGTGCTACTCGCATTTTTTTGTTCAAAATTGAGCCCTGGAATGTTTCATTTTGGTAGGGTGGAAAAAGCAGAAAGAATTGCTTGGATTTTGCATGTATATACAAAAGCATAGATCAACTTCTGGTTGCACCATGGACAGACTTCCAAATGCTCAATTCTCATTTAATGTATTCCCATTTTAAGACTCCTTTGTGGTGCCAGAGCAGTGGAAAGTGGTCGTAGTGTAAATGAGAATCAGGCCCATAGCATGATTGCTCGAGTTTAGGCAGAAGTCTGGCATTTTGGAGTTCACTCACTTCTTTTCCTGGACGTTCATTTGCATATGTTTAAAATAATTGTAGCAGCACTGGAAATGCCTGGTGTTTTCACCAAAACCCCTGGTTTTGTTGGGTTCATAACTCAGCTGTTTTAGTTTGCAGAGGGCTGAAACTTAATGGACTGTGAATCAATTTCAGATCTAATATGCAGACTCTAAATCTCATAGAGATGGCAGGAGATGCCTCTTCCTAGCAGTATAATATAGTGCCCTGATTTCTTGAATTACAGCTCTGCCACGTTTAGAGACTTCATTGTTTGTGGTGCAGAGCCTTCCAAACAACCTGCTTTACCTGTCCCAAGCCAAACATCTAATAACAGCCGGGAGAGCAGCCAAGTTCGAGCATGTGCCTTAAAGGCCTGAACTCTCAACATGAGAAGTGTTCTAATGTATATGCATCCGAGTTTGGAAACAAAAGCCAGGCAAGAACTATGTTCAATGTGTTCCATGCCATATACTGTGTTTGCTTTTTAATTTCTCCTCAAAATATGCACATAACGCATGTCAACAGCTATAGAAGATACCCACATGTGTCCAGGGGCAAAATGGTTCTTGCTCTTAAGTGATTTCATTGGAATGCAGTAGACTGGTGGTCAGGGGAATAGAACTGAAGTGTTCCGCAGTGGTTCCACTCCAAACCAAGGTCTTAGCAAAGGAGCTTATGGGAGTGCAGATAAAAGAAGAGGTTCTATAGCAAATCTGGATTGATGATAGACACAATGCATACAGTCTGAACAAATAATGACAAATTTCTGTAGGGCTCAACCTGGCCATCCTAATGCAGGCCAAACACCCATCAATCTGAATCAGTTCCCAGCCTAAGGACATGCAGGATCAGGCAACAAAATATTACTTGCAGAAAAATATTTGAAAAAAAAACATGTGGAAGTCCAATGGTGAGATAGTGGCAAGTGTGATTAGAAGAAGTTGTAGGCCCAATTTTTATATAACAAAATCCTTTGGCATTTTCGGACAGTGGTTACCTCAGGTGGTTGACCGGCATGTGTCATGATGTTCGGTGCAACCTGATTTGTCTTATTTTACATCTGTCTCTCAATGTGGGGTACTTTTTTGGCTGAATGGTATTTCCATAAATCCCTCTAATGCAGATACTGTAAATTGTAATTCTGCAATCCTGCTATGGCAATGCTTTCCGGTTAGAAGGAGGAAAGGTTCTTGTGGTTGTTTGGGCATCGTCGGCACCAAATTGCGTGTGTCTGTGTCATAATCAAGCAGGAAACTTTCTGGAACACTTAAAATGAGAGAGGAGCCTTAACATTTAGACCCAAATTCGAGTTAGGCTGGTGATTGCATTCAACACCAAATCAGGGCCGAGGTTGAGGTTCACATGAATGGGTGCAGAAATCTGGCTAGCTGTTCTTGTGATGCTTTGGTCCCAACTGATGTAAATCTTTCCAGATCACCCATCCTGCTTTGTGATTTTAAATATACCTGATCCAGTACAAGCTGGTGGAGGGGGGAAGGAGGGAGGGGAAGCACCTTCCAACCCAGCCCAGAACCAGCGGGGGTTGGGTTCAGACCTGATTTTAAACCCCGCTCTCCCTCTCTCTCCTCCAAATATGAAAAGGTTTGGCTTCGAGGTTTGGTTTATTTAAGCTCTAATTCTAAACATTAGCTAAATAAATGAAACCCAGTGCCCTGTTTAATTTTATCTGTGCTTTGCTTTCAGGTGGTCCTACCATGACTTTTTCAATAGGTATCGAGTTCTTATGAAACAGAGGGAGATCTCTAAAAATGACAAGAAGTTGATCTGTAAAACGCTTCTGGAAAACCTCATTAAGGTGAGCCGGGACTGAAGCTTTGGAAACCATCATTAAAGCGCAGAAGCTATTGACACTGATAATATCTCAGCTCACCTTCCCTTCCTCCCCATTTGCCTGTTGTAGCTGAAAATGCTGATGTGTCCCTGGCACTCAGGAGTGTCTTCCAAAGTCAAACCATCTCAGAACGAATAATGAGACTAAATGAGACATGGCATGAGATCTGTTGATTGCATTCAAGCTGAAAAAGCCTTTTTTCTGCAATTGAATTCCACAGCTCGTTCGTGGACAGTAAATGATAGTGAGTTACTATCCCCACAAAACCCATTCCTTTTCCTTCTTTTTGACAATTGGAATAAAATCCTAGAGTCCCAGCTTCACACACGGCGTACAGCATGAGGAATCCCGGTCAAGAGATGGAGTGGCCGAAGGGCCTATCTCTCACTGCACAGAGACCCCCAAAGCGAGTCACCAATCACCTTTTCATACAAATGATAAAGAGAAAATGCAACATGATATGTCTGCTGCATGGGAAATTCTTAATGGTCACATACTGTGAGAAGAGTCTAGGCACTGAGATTTCTTTTCCAATTATTAGTTTGTTCTGTCCTTTTTAAAAAAAAAAAATTAACAAGCTCTAGCTGAGGGAGGTTCAGTTTGTCATTACTCAGGCTCCTTGGGAACTATTTGAGTTCATTTTTAAATTTAAGGATATTTTCCAATGATTTTTTTTCTCCATGATTAAATTTTTATTTCTGAGGCCTTTTTTGTTGCTGAGGCCTCTGACAGGTTGGCTCGTTGTTTTCTTGGGGCCCCAGTCCTGCAAAGACTCAGCTTTATTCACTGACACGTCCTGTTGATGTCAGTGGGTAAAGTTAAAGCACATGCAGGATCGCAGCTTTGATTTTTTTTTTTCTAAAGAGATGATCTAAAGTTGCAAAATGCAGCTTTTGAATCCAGATTTTGAACATGCGTTCAGTCTGTCGGTTTGGCTTAGCCTCTTTGTAAGGAATGGGGCCACTTTTAGAGTGTTGGCACAGATCTGGGTTCAGATTTTGACACTCCTCTCATTTCCCACACACAGTTTGGGAGTCTTTGGCTCAGAAATTTTGGTTCTAGCTCATCTCTTAAGTTTCGTCACAATGAAGGAGAACAAGCTTTTGTTTTTCACCCTATCAGAGAGGATAACATGCCAAGAAAGTGTTTGCATATTCATTGACTAGAATGGAAATACAGAAACTGGAAACAGAAAGGTCCACGGTCCAGCAATGCCAATGCCCTACCTCGTGCGATTGTGATATGACATGACGAATGCCCCTTGATCTGAAAACACCATCTGTGTTCCAGAACAAGGTGACAAGCCTTCATGGTCCCTGCTATTGCCTAGTTAGGACAAATCCCGGTAAATTGCAAAACTCCCATTGACTTCGGTGGGACTGGGATTTGGTCCTTAACTCTTGTCAGCTGTTAGTGCAAATATGTGAAAATCGGGATTGTTGGGTTAAAAGAGTGAGTCTTGGCTTTATATGCTGAAACTGGTGCTGTGGGATAAAGTTTGTTTAAGCCAGTTGAACGGATATGGGAATTGAACTGGTAAATTTTATTCACTCTTGCCATCCCTACAATGCTGAGCAAATGCATAGACTCCTCAGGAAAATGTTTGTCTTAACTCAGTTTCCCTTATGCTTTTGAAAAGGATCCTGACAAGTTCCAGTTTGGACGTACCAAGATCTTTTTCCGTGCAGGCCAGGTGGCATATCTGGAGAAACTGCGGGCAGATAAATTCAGAGCTGCTACTATCATGATACAGAAGACAGTGCGGGGCTGGCTGCAGAGGGTGAAGTACAGAAGGATGAGAAATGCTGCAATAACAATCCAGAGGTATACACGAGGACACCTAGCTCGCAGGTAAGCGTTATCTCTAGAGAATGACTAGCTGGGAACTATAGAGTGGAGAATAGTTCCAGCTCTCTTGTTAGAACTACTCAATCATCTGATACCCCTTGTGTTATGAAACCTGGGTACATTCATAGATTCCAAGGTCAGAAGAGACCATTGTGATCATCTAGTCTGACCTCCTGCATAACACAAGCCATAGAACTTACCCAAAATAATTCCTAGAGCAGATCTTGATATCACAAGTACATGACCTGCCTTATCTTCAGAAGCACTAAGCACCTGCAGTTGCCATTGACTTTATAGGGAGTTGAAGATGTCCTGCACCTCTGAAAATAAAGCCCATTCTATGTGTATGTAGACCATGGACAATGTGGTGTAACTGTAAGAATAAGGGCATGGGAGTCAGAATCCCTTGGTTCTGTCCCCAACTCTACCTGTGATTTTTGGGAAGGTCACTTAAATTCTTTTAGCCCTTGTTAGAGGGTTTATTCCTTCACCCTCTTACTTCCCTGGTCCTTCTCGCATGAACAGAGAGCAACAATACCCGAAGTCTGAAGGTGCAAACAATTCGATGTTTATTGGGATGAACTTCCAGCAAGCAATGATTCCAATTTCCTTCCTCAGTGTCCCCTTCCCAGCTCTGATGTCACAGAGCCTTGCCTGTGTCCCTGTTCCCATTCCCTGCCTTAACAAAGCATGATTCCAATTCCCCACCCCCTTACTTCTTGATTGACTGCAGACTATATAGTAAAACTTGAGTTTTGCTTAACTATACCTTAACCAATCATTTTACTGAAATTTAAGTAACCAATCCTAACATATTGTAACACGATTATCTAACCAATTATATCCCACCACCTTAATTGGTTTACACCCAGCAAAATCACGGAACCAGACACAGATTATACAGACAATCAATAAGGAAGTGGGGACTGCAGTGATAGAACAACAAAGAAATGAGGATTTCACACCCCAGCTATTGATAAGTGAGTTCTTGCCAGACAGGATGCTATCAAACTAAATCTTCTAGACTCTTCCCTTTCTCTGTCACATTCCAAACTAGTCACATTGAACTAAGGCAATCTGGGGCTGTTAGAAAGATGATCTGATCGGTCACTTCCAGAGAAAGGGAAGAGTGACCGATCAGATCATCTTTCTAACAGCCCCAGATTGCCTTAGTTCAATGTGACTAGTTTGGAATGTGACAGAGAAAGGGAAGAGTCTAGAAGATTTAGTTTGATAGCATCCTGTCTGGCAAGAACTCACTTATCAATAGCTGGGGTGTGAAATCCTCATTTCTTTGTTGTTCTATCACTGCAGTCCCCACTTCCTTATTGATTGTCTGTATAATCTGTGTCTGGTTCCGTGATTTTGCTGGGTGTAAACCAATTAAGGTGGTGGGATATAATTGGTTAGATAATCGTGTTACAATATGTTAGGATTGGTTACTTAAATTTCAGTAAAATGATTGGTTAAGGTATAGTTAAGCAAAACTCAAGTTTNTTTTCACTATATATATATAATATATATATGTGTGTGTGTATAGTGAAAACGTGTGTGTGTGTGATACACACACACACACACACACACACATATAATGTGTAATATATATATATAGTGAAAACATGACTTGAAATGTCACCTGGTAGAGCTCATGGTGGAGAAGATTCAAGGATTAGAGATGCAGCTGGAGACAATGGTGGAATTCAGGCAGGAATTTGAAGGTGTAATGCAGGAGAGGAGGTGATAGACAACCCAAGTTTTGCGGACACCTGCCAAACAAAAGGACCTGGAGGGTGGACTGCCAAAAGAGAAGGATAATCCATGGAAGAATGTGGCTATGGGGACAGGTCAGAGGAGGACACCAGCTATTGGTGGTAAAATTGGGTTGATTAACAGATTTGCTGCACTGGGGAATGAGGAGGAGAAACAGGCAGAAGGTGAGGAAGAAAAGAAGCAATGCCAATCCCCGCAGAAGAGATAGAGATAGCCACGGACTGAAGCCTAAGGAAGAATGGGAATATGATATGAGGGGGCTGTGACGGAGAACATAAAACAGAGTCATACAAGCACCAGGGAGAGACAGGCTCATGTGAGCGAGGACTAAACACTCCAAAGAATTGACAGGCATGTCACCAGACCAGATTCAGAAAACAGAAGTGTGTGCTCTGTGCCAGGAGCAAGGGCATGAGATATGGATGTGAGGCTAAAGAGGATTCTGATGTGAGGGAGGAAAAATCCACTAATGGTGCTACATGTCAGGATGAATGACACTGCTGGATTCCCACTGGAATGAATTGGAATGCTCAGCTGGGTAAGGCACTTAAAGAAATGGAAGCTCACGTGATTTATAGAGGAGTAATTCCGGTCCCTAGAGAATGGTGGTGAAGGCATGGCAAGATAATGAAGATCAACAGATGGCTCAAGGATTGGTGCTCTGTGGAAGGCTTTGGGATGATCGACCATTGGGAGGCATTTACAGAAAGAAGACTCTTATCAACTGATGGGCTCCACTTGACTACCTAGGATATTAACCTTCTGAGATCAAGCCTGGCCCAATTGATAAGAAGGGCTTTAAACTGGGAGATGAGAGGAGAAGTTTGAGAGACTTGTGAAATCACCACTTCAGTGATACCGGCTTCAGTATTCAGGAGCAGGAAAATCCCCTAAATGAAGATATAATAAGGGATAATGGAACACCACAAGCTAGAAAACCTGGTGAGGTCCAAGGGAAACAACTGAGTTGCTTGCACACGAATGCAAGGAGCCTGAGCAATAAAATGGAGGAACTGTAACTACAGGTACAGGAAGTCAAATCAGGGATTACAGAAACAAGATGGAGTAGCCCTCATGACTGGAATACAGGTATTGAAGAGTTTGTCTGTTTAGAGGAGAGAGAAGAATAAAAACTTGGAATTTCTTCAAATGAGCTATACAAAAATGATTTGAAATTTGCATCCTAAGTAAGGGGAAGAAACTTGTAGGGAAAGGCTCCCAACCCAGCTGGATGAATAACCACCTTGAAAAGGTTAAGAGTTAGCAATTTGTTCTAAAACCTTGCATACTGCTGAGGTCAGAATAACAGGTTTGTAATTGCCTGGATCACCTTTCCCACCCCCCTTTCTTAACTATAGATACAATGTTAGCTATTCTCCAGTCGTATTGTCCTACCCGTGAATAGATTTATTAAAAATCCTTGCTACGGGACTAGCAATCTCAGGTGCCAGAGTGGGTTTTTGATCCTTTGTTGTCTGCCTTCAACCCCATTTACGATTTCTCTCAATGGAATTCAGTCTGTTAGCTGAAAGGTTGCTGAGCAGTAATCTATTCCTTGGCTCTGAGTTAATGTTTTCCATTCAGAGGTACTGCAAAATAAGCTGCAGCCCAATTAACCCTGTTTGTACTTCGGTGACACAAGATGCTGTCTATTGAGCTAAGCGTCCTCTTCAGGCATCCTATCTTTTAAACACGGCCTGTCCTTTTCTCCTGATTTACTGAGTGGATGTTGATTTTTATCAGTTAATTTGGATGGCTGAGGTTGAGGAATCTCTGTCCCTTCAGAGGTGACACACTGATTTCCTATAAATCACGCTATATTGCGGATGTATATTTAGAGTTGTCATAACTGAATTTGATTCATTCTGTTTGCAGTTATGAAATGTAACAACCTCATGGAAAATGCGGTGATGAGCAGAGCCAGGGAGTGGGGTGATTTTATTTATAACAGTCACAGATGTCTCACGTAGTGGCCACAACTCCTGTCCAGTTAGTACTTCATTATTATTACAGTAGTGCACACAGGACCTAATCAGGGCTGTACGGTGCCAGGTATTGTACAAACACATAGACGTGGCCCCTGCCCCGAGGACCTTACAGTCTACTTAAAGCTGAGGCATAACAAGTGAGGATGACAAATAGGAGGGGAGGGAAGGAAGAGAACACGGGTAGCAGTAATTAATCTCACCCAATTACGTCAATTCACGTTGTGCAACATTTGACAGTTACACACATTTTTAAATATGATTTATTTGCCTCCCACCCTCTTGTTCCTTTTTGCATAGATCAGTTCAACCCCATCCCTCTGCCTACCTATATAGGGGCTGCTGGGGACATGTTGTTTCTAAGATCTTTGCCCTGTGATGGGGAATCAGGGAAGACTGGCTAGCCCTTTCCCTCAGCAGTGGCTGGAACTTGCTGGGAAGACCCAGCCTGAAAACCCTTAATGCCCAGGCGTGTGCTGCCATAATGCAAACTGCCTGGCATTGTTAGGAGTTGAAATAAAGGGGCACCTACAGTGTTGGGGCTACATTTCCTTCGTATCAGCTGATGAGGAAACACAGACCTTCCAAGTGAATGGCATATCTTAGGAATATGCCTTCATAAGGCAAGCTTTGCGCAAACAGTGCACAGTGGAAGAGGATTATAGACCTAGCGCAGCCAAGCACAACCCAAGTAGGAGGTTGTATGGTACATTTCTCCTGACAATTCCACACGAAAGTGAAGATTCTTTGAGATCTCATTGAGACCCTGTGTATCAAGCAGTCATGACCTCTAGAGCTGGGGTGGCGGGACAGCGGGAAGAGGGAGAGAGGAATCTTATACTTGGTGTTCCATATTTATGTTCTATCCTGATTGACCTTACCTCAACCCTCTGCTTCCTTTGAGATGACCTTGCTGTGACATCCATCTCTTCGTGCTGGGTGCATAGAGAATGGTGTTGCTGGATAAACAGCCTTTTTCCTCTCAGGGCCGCCCAGAGGATTCAGGGGGCCTGGGGCAAAGCAATTTCGGGGGCCCTTTCCATAAAAAAAAATTGCAATACTATAGAATACTATATTCTCGTGGGGGCCCCTGCAGGGGCCGGGGCCTGGGGTAAATTGCCCCACTTCCCTCCCCCCCGCCCCCCGCCCCAGGCAGCCCTGTTTGCTCTTGCCTCCCCTCCCTGGTTGTTAAGAGGTTCCAGTTCTGTGGGATGCAGTGAGGCATTGTGTATCTGTAAGAAGGAATGCAAGGGCCCATACAAAGAGCCTTTTTTAAATTTAATGTTAATAAAAAGTTTAACACAACTTGTAAAACCAAAGCAAATATAAGTGTGATGTTTCATGCTGAGGGCAATGAATACATCATAAAATCAGTGAAACAAGCTAACCATCAAACTAAACTGTGGTTTTATGGATGTTTATTAAGAGATTTAACAATAAATTGGTCATACATTTTCCCCATATAGTCTCAGAATGGCAGCAGCACACAAGGGTACTAATCACTTCCCAAATTATCCACTGTGCATGAATCGCTTGGAGTCCTGCTCATGAATGTTGCCAAACCAGTGCGCATTGCTTTAAATGTCAAATCAATTTGCTGTTGTTTTGCTCAATGTACTTGTAACCAGTGAACACGCTGTACTACTCTTGTTTTTGGTAGTAGAGGACTGGAATAACGAACCTTGATGATGATGATGATGGCTTAGAGTTTTGAGGATTTAAGACAGGGAAAAAAGAAACCAAGAGAGAGAGTGAGATGGAAAAAATAAACTTTTTTTAAAGAGAAGTACTAAAAGCAGTTCCAAATGTTACATTTGCTGTTAGTGTTTCAAATATCCCCAGATACAGCGAGCTTTTAATGGATGGATGCACATCACCATAATTTAATAGGAGAGATGGCATCAGCTTCGTTTCCTGAGTTTACTGCTGTTTTTCTCTCTCAAATAGTGTCAAACAACTCATCAACAAAGGATTGTTTGCTAATGCAGCTTACTACCAGCTATGGCAAAAATGTTGTGTATAGATATGGGTGACGTGGTGGAACTGAATTAGTATTACCATTAAAACAATGACGAGTCCAGTGGCACCTTAAAGACTAACAGATTTATTTGGGCATAAGCTTTCATGGGTAAAACCCCCCACTTCTTCAGATGCACCAGACTTCTCGTTGTTTTTGTGGATACAGACTAACATGGCTACCCCTCTGATACTTATTACCATTAACCTCTTCTTCCTTGCACTTCACAGACTGGCAGACCACCTAAGGAAAACCAGAGCTGCCATCATTTTCCAGAAACAATACCGAATGTTGAGGATCCTTCGTGCTTTCCAGAAGATCCGCAACGCCAGTATCACTATTCAGGCCTTCGCTCGGGGCATGTTTGTCAGGAAAATTTACCACAAGGTACTACTACTTCACAAAATGTCACTGCATTAGGGAGAGATGCCTTTACATTTATCTACCGAGAGTTCAGTCCAGTCGTGTATTTATTGAAGACGCTTTGATCTTTTCCCCAAATTGTGAGGTTTTGTATTTCGGGAGTTCCCAAGTATTAACTGCAAATATTGCAGCACTAAAGCTGTGCGAGCAGAAATGATTAGGCAGCAGCGCCTCAAAGGACTAGCTTAATGAAGTTATTCACACAAACAGATGCGTACGGGCAGAGTGGAAATCAGGAAATGTCATCTGACGTAATACATCCAGTGAAAATCTTACCTGAGGAAAAATGTACATGTCTGAGCCATGCTACTGTCTGTTAAAGTCAAGCATAAATGAAAGTTGGCTAGTTGCTTTCACATTTACTGCTATTGCCTATTTAATTAATGATCTCCATTAATTTTAATGCAGTAACAGATGCCAAGTGAAAGGAAATAAGTGATGCTGATGATCATAATAAATGACACAGGAAAGGACTGCCAGGCTCAGGAGACGGGTAATGGCATAGGGAACTCTCCACATCAAAGTCATCAGCTGAGATCCAGCTCCACTTGGTAGTCACCAAAAGTGATTACTATCAGATGGCTGTTTAGTGGATTTAGTCCAGTTTCCAAAGGGCAGACACCCATGTGACAAAAAGCATCACTACAATTGATAATAATTAAGGTCACTTGTACCCTCGCTGAACTAGCCACTTGGAAGATCGCTGCAGGCCCCAGCTGATTCCCATTGGACTGGGGAGTGGGAGGACTCACACTGTCATTGCTCACACAATACCTGTTTTGTAGATAGGGCTGCTGTTCTACCACTGTTCAGAAATGCTATTCTTTTTAACTATCCACTATTCAAGAGAACTCATCAAGTATTAGAGTTGGGTGGAAACCAAGCCTCTGGATTCACACACCCTCAAGCTTTAGGGAAGTTTAGATAGAGAGCTGGGTCCAAATGCAAACTTTACAGCTGATGTGTGGCTTCATATATTGTCACATCTGGCAGAGTGGGTTAGTGTACTCCCCTATTGCCCTCAGAAGATCTTAGCGTAAAATTTCATTAGATCGCTAAGTGAATTTAGTGGGTCTCCTGTTTATTCCTTGGGAACAGCCATCCCCATCTCTACAGCAGCCTGTATTCATGAAAGTGCCAAGACCAAAAATTATAGAGTGCTGTAAGTGAAGACTAAGAAGCATCGGAAGAGCTGTGTGGAGATACTTGCATAGCACCTCCTTAGTTCCTTGTCGTTCCATGGACTCCTGTGTGACTTTGGGAAAGTTGCTTAGCCTCTCAGTTCCTCATCTGTAAAATGGTGGTAATAGCATCTTCCTACCTCACAGGGTGTTGTGAGGGTAAATACATCAATATTTGTGAGGTGCTCTGATAGTATAGTGATAGTGGCCATACAGGTACTGAAGATAGATGGAAAATATAAAAAAGGGGGGAAGCCCCCCCTAAAATAATAGCAATTAGATGATCATTCATCTGTTCCTGCAACTGTTTTATTAGAATAATGTAAAGATGCGGGGATGTTACTTCAATTCCTTTCGGGGCAGAGGAGAAATGTGAGGGGAACAAACAGGGCAGTGCTGTGCAGTAAATTCAATTGGGCCATTGTTACTAACCAATAGCAGCTTTGTTTTATGCTCCAGATTGTCTTGTTTCTGCATGTTTCTCCTGATTGTCTTTTGTGTCTGCATGTTTTCTAGATCCTTTTGGAGCACAAAGCTACCATCATCCAGAAACGTGCCCGGGCCTGGCTGGCGCGTAAGCAATTCCTCCGCTTTAAGTATGCAGCTGTGGTCATCCAATGCTACTTCAGGCGCATGAAGGCCAGGCAAGAGCTGAAGAAACTGAAGATTGAAGCACGGTCTGCACAGCACTTGAAGAAACTCAATATCGGCATGGAGAACAAGGTGGTTCAGCTTCAGAGGAAGATAGATGATCAGGTGAGCCCCAGAGTACGGTCTATTGGAACAACTTTGGTTCTGTTTCTGTCTTGCGTGTATCACGCAGGCAGAATTTGGGAAGTGGATAAATGAGTGGCTGACTAGACTTTATGTAACAAGTATTGTTCCAGAGTGGTTTACGTGGGGCTATATCTTCAGCACACCCGAGAATTGCAGCTACTGCAGAATGTGGCTACCATTTGTTCAATGCGACTTCCCATAAGTAGCTTGCACTAGCTGCCAGTTGATGTATAGGTGAAGTTTAAGCTGTTGATTTTTTAAATACTGTGTTGTCTTCTGCATGGGCCCTGCCTACCTTAGAGACTGCCACTCTCTGAATGATTTCAGGGTGGCTGCCAGCACTTGAGCTAGCTGCTGCCAGGGCATTCTCAATGAAAGGTCCTCGCCTCTGGAACATAAGAACGGCCATATTGGCTCAGACCAATGGTCCATCTAGCCCAATATCCTGTCTTCCGCCAGTGGCCAGTGCCAGATGCATCAGAGGGAATGAACAAAACAAGCAAACAGTGAGTGATCCATCCCCTGATGTTCTCTCCCAGTTTCTGGCAATCAAGTGACTAGGGACATGGGGTTGCATCCCTCACCGTCTTGGCTAATAGCTATTGTTGGACCTATCCTCCATGAACTCACTTCCTGCCCTCGGTCTGCCAAAGCCAGGACATGCTGCCAAGTCTGTTTGGTGGAGTTTTTTGTTTGTTTCCCCATCCCTCTCTGATCTGGAGGGAAGGTACTGAGGTACAGTGGCTATGGGATTTTGAATTCAGTGGCTGAGGAAGTGTTTTATTGGCATTGCGCCTTTTAAACTTCCTTGTTTAATTCTTTTGTTAATATTTTTACACGTGCCAAGAGATTACTGATTATGCTTTTAAGAAATCTAAATAAATACAGCAGAATACTTGGTAAATGCGTAAGAATCATGGGAGTTAATGTTCTTGCTTAAGTTCTAGAGATAGGGTGACCAGACGTCCCGATAAAATTAGGACCGTCCCGATATCTAGGTGTTTGTCCCGTATCTGGACTGATGCTTGGTCGGGATGCAATTTGTCCCGATATTTCGCAGTACTCCTTTTATTTATTTATTTATTATTATTATTTTGTGCTCCGCCGGCAGCACTCCGCTTTTTTTTTTTTGCTCTGCCAATGACACCCCCCACCCCATGTGTCCTGATATTTTCTTCCTCTCATCTGGTCACCCTATGTAGAGATTTCCTGCACGCACATGATTAATGTGAAACATATTTCACTGATCAATCGAAAGCACAAGAACAGGAAAAGCTTGTTTCACTGCATTCGTTTACCAAAACTAATCTAGCTGTCATCATGTGTCATAGCTTTTGCTAGCTGAAAAAATGGAAAGATGATGAAATCACATTCTGGAACACAGTTTGACCAGATGTCACATAGATAGTAGCTAACATTTCTCCTTTGAGGAGCATCCCTGTGGGTTCTCCTCTTCCCTGCGCCTTTGACTGGAGAATTTCAGCAGCAGTGTTCCTCTGTGTCACGCATGTCTCCCTGTCGCACGCCATTATTGGCGCCTATCTAGCGCACGTGACCAGACCCCCCTCAATTCCTTCTCAACCATCCTTGGCCTGAGACGGAGCTCCCAGCAATGATTAAAATCAATAGCTAGCTTAGGATTATAACAGTCTTTTAGTATTCCCGAAGCTGGCAGGCTCAGAGTTGAGAGGCAAACAGAAGCCTACCTCCTCTGCCACAGCACCGACAGAGCTGCCTAAAGATGCGGCACCGGTGCAGTCTCCACAGGCTATGGCGCCACCTTCCGGTCCCATAGCACAGAGAGCTCGTGTGTCGGCACTGACGCCTGCATGCACAACAACATTGTCGGCACCAACCACCTCGGCACTGAAACCACTGGCACCGCACCATTTCCTGCACCAGAAAGACTTACTGATCTCAGCGACGCCAGAATCACCACTCTTGGATACCAATGTATCTCTGGTACGCATAGTCCCGTGTCGACCCACCACACCTTCACCACTCCTCTCCCATCCAAACTACTTCAGCATAGGCTCACCTGTACAGCCTAAGTCTTACCACAGGGTTGACACCCAGACCAGGTAATGGCCACCCATAGATGCCATCACCTATGCCATTCCCCATGCAGTGGCCCTACTGGGACCCCTGGAGGGCATACAGGAAACAATATGCCTGGCCCCCAAACTTCTACAGGGAGAAGATTAAATTTCCCTCACCACCTTCACTGGCTACACCATCAGAACCTCTGGAGTAAAGCTTTGAGGAACAGGAGGCAGTCCTGGAGCAGGAAATGACACCATCGGCCAACATTTCCTCCTCTTCTTCAGATGAGGCAAAAATGCTATGACCATCCACAACTTCTGATGATTTCAAACATTTCCAGGAGCTCTTCAAAAGAATTGCTGATTCCCTGTAGATCCTTGTAGAGAAGGTCCCAGGGTCCCAACACAAATTACTGGACATTCTCCAAACTTCATCTTCGTCAGAAATAGTTCTGATAAACGAACACTTATGGAGCTGGCAAAAAACATATGGCAGACAACAATACCACCCACTTGCAAAGAGAGTGGATAAAAAGTATTGCATTCCCTCAAAGGATGGACTTTTTATTTTCTCACCCCGCACTGAACTCTTTAGTTGTTGACATTGTCAATCAACGAGGCAGACAAGACCAATCCACCCCATATGACAAAGCGTGGAAACAATTAGAACTTTTTGGCCTCAAGACCTACTCATCAGCCGCTCTTCAATTTCAGATTGCAAATTACGGTGCACTGATGCCGAAATACAGCCATACAAACTATTCAAAACTCACAGACTTTATTGATTACATACCAGAAGACAAAAGAGACCAATGTAAAGCCATCATCTCCAAGGGCCATCTCCTAGCCAGAAATGCCTTATAGGCATCTCTAGATGCAGCAGACGTGGTGGCACACTCCATGGCACACCACCATAGTTTGCATTGAGCTTCGTGGCTCCACCTGTCTGGTTTTCCAAGAGAGGTACAATCCACTATGGAAGACCTCCCTTTTGATGGCCAGAAGCTTTTTGCAACAAAGACTGACGAGTCCCTCCACACCCTGAAGGACTCTTGGGGAACCCTTTGTACCCAGGGGATATACACACCTGCAACAAGAAAAAAACAGGGTAAATACTATCCCTCCCAGCAGACAAGGTCTGCCCCGTATGCCCAACAACAGAAGGAATACGACACACAAAGCCACAGATCGAGACCTCCAAGGCATTGACCACCTGCGCCTCAGTCATTGGCATCGCAGCAACCCTCTGCAAAACAGCAATTTTGAGGGTTTGGTCGAGGGCCCAAACGACCTCCCACTTCCTCAGTGCTGACACCATCATTGATCATCCCCCATTTCAGACACTGTTTGACCCCTTTCTGCTCAGCATGGAAATCCATCACCCTGGGTTCTAGAAATAATGCACACAGGCTGTTCAATACCTTTCATCTCTATCCCTTCTTCTCACCCTTCCTCCCCATCCCTCTTCAGAGACCTCTCTCACAAACATCTTCTACAGCAAGAGATAAACCACCTCCTACATCTGTGCTCTCTGGAACAGGTGCCATCACAACACAGAGGGAAGGGTTTTTATTCCCACTACTATTTAACCCAGAAAAAGAACAGGGGATAGAGATCTATTTTAGACCTCAGAAAACTCAACAAATTTGTAAAGGTCTGGCGGTTCAGGATGGTCACACTAACAACAATAATACCAGCACTGAAACAGTGGAACTGGTTCTCGGCCCTCGACCTCCAAGGCACCTGTTTTCATGTAACCATACATCCCACTCACAGGAGGTTTCTCTGATTTACTCTGAGGACAGAACGTTGTCAGTACAAAGTTCTACCTTGCAGCATCTCAACAGCACCATGGGTGTTTTCCAAAATTCTTGTGGTAGTGGCAGCACACCTCCGCAAGCAACGGGTAATAATATTTCCCTATCTGGACGTTTGCCTACTAAAGGCACTTACCTGGGCACATGCCCTGGACGTTACTCACAGGAGTGTTGCCCTCTTTTCACATCTGGGATTACAACTAAATATACCAAAATCAACACTGACACCCGTGCAGAAACTGGACTTCATTGGGGCCCATCTCAGTGCTCTGGAGGCCAAAGTGTCACAGCCAACAAACAGACTTGTAATTATAGTCAATCTGATCTCCACAGTACTGAGCAGCCGACAGATATCAGCACAGACCGGCCTCCAACTATTAGGTCATAGAACGGCAACCACATTTATGGTATGACACGCAGGATTTCTCATGCACTGCATTCAGGACTGGCTAAGAACCATCTGCGTTCCATAAAGACACTCTGAACAAGCGCCTCACCATGCCACTCAAAGTCAAAGACTCTACACTGATGGACCCAACCCCACAACATGTGTGTGGGAGTCCCTTTCACACAGACTCCACCTTAAATGATTCTCACAACAGACGCCTCCTTGATAGGCTGGGGGGGGGGGCTCACCTACAGCACCACACAATTCAGGGCAGATGGTCTTCTTCTGAGACACTGTTGCACATAAACCACCTGGAACTGCACACAGTTTGCAGCGCATGCTTGCGCTTCCTACTCTTGATCAGAATTGAGACCATAAGGGTAATGATGGACAACATTGCCTGAGTGTTTTATATAAACCGACAGGAAGGGGCAAGATCACACTCACTATGCACTGAAGCCATCAAACTGTGGAATTGGTGTGTCCAGCACAATGTCAATATATTAGCCTCGTATCTCCCAAGATGTTAAAACACCACAACAAATACATTAAGCAGAGAATTCTCCCAGGGAATGAGTGGGAACTAAACATGCAGAGCATATTCCGACATTGAGGTCCCATCAATAGACCTCTTCACGACATCTCAGAATTACAAATGCCTGCAATTCTGCTCGAGAGCAGGATTGGGCTCCTGATCCATGGGGGATGTCTTTTTCATCAAATGGGATGGGCCACTATGATATGCGTTTCCCGCTATCCCCCTTCTATCGAGGGTGCTTTCACAAAATAAGGACCAGCAAGGCTAAAGTCCTCTTGATATCCCCCACATGGCCCAGACAAACTTGGTACTTGTATCTGTTGAGAATGGCAGTATGTACGCCACATACTCTTCTCCTTCTACCTAACCTTCTATCGCAGGATGCCGGACAGGTTTACCACCCGAACCTGGAGAGGCTTCACCTAAGAGCATGGCACCTACATGGTTCCATCACGAAGAACTGACCTGCTCGGAACAGGTGAAGGACATATTATTAAACTGCCGTAGGACAACCACATGTAATACTTACCTGCATAAATAGAAGAGATTCAACATCTGGTGCCAAAACAAACAAGCCCAGGCTATTACCGCTCCCTTACCAATGATATTAAAATACATATTGGAACTTAAAAAATCTGGCTTATCGCTTAGCTTCATTAGAGTATATCTCGTGTCTATTGCCTCTTTTCACCGCAAGGTGGATGGGATAATTCTATTTGCCCATACTGTAACTAAACGGTTTCTCAAGAATATCAGAAACGTCTAACCTGAAATTTGAGTACTTACCCACCTTGGGACTTGAACTTGGTTCTCTGCTGCCTCACCAGAGCCCTATTGGAACCATTAGCAACATGCTCTCTGACACACCTATCAAAGAAGGTGGCTGTCTTGACAAGTGGGAGAGCTAGGGGCTCTTCTGGCACACCCCATACACCCAACTTTTTCAAGGGTCAAGGTCACGCTAAGCCCTCATCCTAAATTTTTACTCAAAGTACCTTCTTCTTTTCACTTGAACCAACCAATCCATCTTCCCTCGTTCTTCCCTAAACTCCATGGGAGCAAATGGGACTCAATATTACACACTCTGGATGTCAGACGCACACTAGTGTTCTACCTTGAAGGAACTACACCCTTCAGAAAGTCACTAAGGCTTTTCATTTCAACTTTGGACTGATCTAAAGGTTCCACTAGCTCCAAAACAGACTCTGGGTGCATTCAATTTATTGAGTGCATTCAGCTTTGTTACCAACAGAAGGAGTTACAACCCCCAGCAGGGATCCAAACCCACTCCACCAGATCCTTATCAACCTCAGTAGCCTTTTTAAACAAGCACCGATCATAGACCTATGCAAAGCAGCTACCTGGGTATCTGCACATGTTCACAGAGCACTATGCAATAGACCAGGCTCAAGATTGGACACCCTGTTAGGACTTACTGTATTGTCATCAATTACTCATGCAACTCTGAAGCTCCTTCCATCCATTGAAGGGCACCGCTCAACAATCACCTGGAATGGAGCACCCACAGAGACATTCCTCAAAGAAGGAGAGGGTTACTCCCCCTGTGCAGTAACAGGTTCTTCGGGATGGGTGTCTATGTGGGTGCTCCACTACCTGCCCTCCTCCCCTCTACTTCGGAGTTCAATATACGGACTCTACTGTAGAGAAGGAACTGAGAGGGGGTCTGGTCACGTGCACTAGATAGGGACCGACAACGGCACAAGACTGGGAGAGTGCATGTGCGATCCAGATGAGAACTGCTGCTGAAATTCTCTGAACAAAAGCGTAGGGACACACATTCATCTGAAGTGGAGCATCCACAGGGACGCCCATCTCAAAGAATCTCAGTTACTGCAGAGGGTGAGTAACCCTCTCTTCTGAAAAACACGCCGTGTTGATTGAGGTAAAAAGTAAAACCAGGCAATTTCAAACCACATGCTTGAAAATCCAGAATAGCTAGAATTGAAACATATACTTCAGACATAAATTTGGAAAAAGTGTTTTTCTTAAGCTTCCTGCTTTAACAAATATCTGGAATGCAGAATAACTGCTACATTCCATTGGACCGAACCATATTTTAGACTTGATTTTAACAAATAGGAAGGAACTCATTGAGAATTTGAAAGTAGAAGGTAGCTTGGGTGAAAGTGATCATGAAATCATAGAGTTTGCAATTCTAAGGAAGGGTAGAAGGGAGTACAGCAAAATAGAGACAGTGGATTTCAGGAAGGCGGATTTTTGGTAAGTTCAGAGAGCTGATAGGTAAGGTCCCATGGAAATCAAGACTGAGGGGAAAAACAACTGAGGAGAGTTGGCAGTTTTTCAAAGGGACACTATTAAGAGCCCAAAAGCAAGCTATTCCACTGGTTAGAAAAGATAGAAAATGTGGCAAAAGACTACCTTGGCTTAACCACGAGATCTTGCATGATCTAAAAAATAAAAAGGAGTCATATAAAAAATAGAAACTAGGAAAGATTACAAAGGATGAATATAGGCAAACAACACAGGAATGCAGGGGCAAGATTAGAAAGACAAAGGCACAAAATGAGCTCAAACTAGCTACAGGAATAAAGGGAAACAAGAAGACTTTTTATCAATACATTAGAAGCAAGAGGAAGACCAAAGACAGGGTAGGCCCACTGCTCAGTGAAGAGGGAGAAACAGTAACAGGAAACTTGGAAATGGCAGAGATGCTTAATGACTTCTTTGTTTCGGTCTTCACCGAGAAGTCTGAAGGAGTGCCTAACGTAGTGAATGCTAATGGGAAGGGGGTAGGTTTAGCAGATAAAATAAAAAAAGAACAAGTTAAAAATCACTTAGAAAAGTTAGATGCCTGCAAGTCACCAGGGCCTGATGAAATGCATCCTAGAATACTCAAGGAGCTAATAGAGGAGGTATCTGAGCCTCTAGCTATTATCTTTGGAAAATCATGGGAGACGGGAGAGATTCCAGAAGACTGGAAAAGGGCAAATATAGTGCCCATCTATAAAAAGGGAAATAAAAACAACCCAGGAAACTACAGACCAATTAGTTTAACTTCTGTGCCAGGGAAGATAATGGAGCAAGTAATTAAGGAAATAATCTGCAAACACTTGGAAGGTGGTAAGGTGATAGGGAATAGCCAGCATGGATTTGTAAAGAACAAATCATGTCAAACCAATCTGATAGCTTTCTTTGATAGGATAACGAGCCTTGTGGATAAGGGAGAAGCTGTGGATGTGGTATACCTAGACTTTAGTAAGGCATTTGATATGGTCTCGCATGATATTCTTATCGATAAAGTAGGCAAATACAATTTAGATGGGACTACTATAAGGTGGTGCATAACTGGCTGGATAACCCTACTCAGAGAGTTGTTATTAATGGTTCCCAATCCTGCAGGAAAGGCATAACAAGTGGGGTTCCGCAGGGGTCTGTTTTGGGACCGGCTCTGTTCAATATCTTCATTAACGACTTAGATATTGGCATAGAAAGTACGCTTATTAAGTTTGCAGATGATACCAAACTGGGAGGGATTGCAACTGCTTTGGAGGACAGGGTCATAATTCAAAATGATCTGGACAAATTGGAGAAATGGTCTGAGGTAAACAGGATGAAGTTTAACAAAGACAAATGCAAAGTGCTCCACTTAGGAAGGAACAATCAGTTTCACACATACAGAATGGGAAGAGACTGTTTAGGAAGGAGTATGGCAGAAAGGGATCTAGGGGTTATAGTGGACCACAAGCTAAATATGAGTCAACAGTGTGATGCTGTTGCAAAAAAAGCAAACGTGATTCTGAGATGTATTAACAGGTGTGTTGTGAGCAAGACACGAGAAGTCATTCTTCCGCTCTACTCTGCGCTGGATAGGCCTCAACTGGAGTATTATGTCCATTTCTGGGCACCGCATTTCAAGAAAGATGTGGAGAAATTGGAGAGGGTCCAGAGAAGAGCAACAAGAATGATTAAAGGTCTTGAGAACATGACCTATGAAGGAAGGCTGAAAGAATTGGGTTTGTTAGTTTGGAAAAGAGAAGACTGAGGGGACATGATAGCAGTTTTCAGGTATCTAAAAGGGTGTCATAAGGAGGAGGGAGAAAACTTGTTCACCTTAGTCTCTAAGGATAGAACAAGAAGCAATGGGCTTAAACTGCAGCAAGGAAGGTTTAGGTTGGACATTAGGAAAAAGTTCCTAACTGTCAGGGTGGTTAAACACTGGAATAAATTGCCTAGGGAGGTTGTGGAATATCCATCTCTGGAGATATTTAAGAGTAGGTTAGATAAATGTCTATCAGGGATGGTCTAGTCAGTATTTGGTCCTGCCATGAAGACAGGGGAATGGACTCGATGACCTCTCGAGGTTCCTTCCAGTCCTAGAATCTATGAATCTATATATTCTGGGAGTCAGTTCATTTGACAACCAACTAGAAGGTAACGAATAAATTGAATAAATAGACAGTTTGCAAAGCCTTTTGAATAGGCTTGTTTTAAACCTGACCAGCCATCTTTGTAATACAAATACATTGCATTTTGAAATGGTACGTTTTAGGTGACAGATGCCTGACAGTTTGAGAGACAGTTTTAGTATGGAGGCTTTTGGAAAAGATGAAGTCATTAATCAAGTGCTGTTTGTCATAAGAAGGCTACAGAATAGCTTCTTGGTTACGGGTCTTTTAGCAAGAAGAATTCAGTTTAAGAGATTTTCCCTGTTCGCTATTGAGGAAGTAAGTGAGCTATTCTAATTAGATGTGTTTTGTATTATCCATTTAGCGTCACAATATAACATGAGCATTTCAAAGCCAAATGTTGGAGATCATCCAAATGGCTCAGTTGTGAGATGGAAAAATTCCTATTAAGGTGGGCTCTTCAATTGTCCCTTTCCAGATAAACAGTCTCCTTAATTGACTCCTTCACTACAATTCACTTGGTGATGGTGACGTTTTCAGATAAGTTCTCATTCTGGTTACCATATACACAGACGATAAAAGGTGCTGGGTTATGTGGTACCCGTTCATTAGCAAGTACCTTTTGTCATTCTGTTGGGGGCAAGTCAGGAAACGTTCTGTACCATGTGCAGTCTCTCACGGCCTTAAAGCTTGCATGCCTCTGTACTATACAAGAGTTCCTGTTGGCTGCCTGCAGTATTGAAGAGGATAGGAAATTTGTATGTGCCGTCTTAAATACGTTAGTCCAGACAATCAAGCCATCAGTAATTAATACTATGAGCCAATGTCACCTCTTTCAGCTTCAAATGAGTGGCACTCACATATGGCAGTGGTGAATGAAGCCTGAGAGTCCAATTTTCAATCTTGGGTGCCTGGATTTGAATGCCCAATTTGGGCCACTTGCATCCACACCTAGTACCTAAAATTGATATTTAGAGATCCAAGTACCCAAATGCAGACTTAGTTGCCTTATCTTAGCCACCCAACTTTGATTACTGAACCAGCAGCTTACATAGCAGTATGTAAATCAAAACTAGAATCTAAACTCCACAAAAGCTAGCCTACAGTGAGCCCATTTACAGCTGTTTGTAGTTGTATAGTCCTGCAGACTGCATAAAGAACACTGTTGTGAAGGTTACAGCATGCTAGGAGGAAAAAATCGCCAGCCTGTTTTCATCTGTGAAAACACGGGCCTGTCCTCATTTAACCTTAGCTCACACTGAATTAAGTAAGAAAAACGTTAACTCACTGAGACAGATCCCCTGGGTGGGATTTGCTGTGTTATAGAAGAAAGCTCCTGCCAAACCAAACTTTCTGCTGGTATCCATTGTATTGTTCCTCAACCACTTGTCATTATTTGCTGCAAGGAAAAGGGTGCAAAGATCAAAATAGAGGAGATATGATCTTCAGATAATGTTGGCTTTTCTGATCCTGAATGGCAAAGCGTCATACAGAGTTATCGTTCAGCTGGGAAGCAGGACTTGGGAAGCTTATAGGTAGATAGAAATAGTTGGCTTAGTGCTGGGTTAGAGCTGGGCCTTTCCCCCCGTCCCCCCCAGTCAAATAGTTTATTTGAAAAATGCAGTTTTGGTTGGTTGAAAACTATTTGCAAATTCGCTGAATAGTTTTGGCCAATTTTGTGTGTGCGTGTGTGCTTGATTCACAAGGGGACTTCTGCACTATTTAAAAAATGGGGAGGAGGTGGTGCTGCTGAGAGTGCCCCTTTAAACGTTTAGCTCGGTAGTTAGGGTACTCTCCTGGGTTCATTTCCGCCCCCCGCCCCGATATACAGCAGGGATTTGAACTTGGGTCTTCTACCTCCCCAGAGAGCACCCTAACCACTGGGCAATGTGGTATTTTGGG
Organism: Trachemys scripta elegans; assembly: GCF_013100865.1. Taxonomy (NCBI): domain Eukaryota; kingdom Metazoa; phylum Chordata; order Testudines; family Emydidae; genus Trachemys; species Trachemys scripta. The sequence goes on along the minus strand of NC_048303.1, from coordinate 13,519,737 downwards.
GCAGGTCTCTCTCAATCTCTTCTGTTAAAGCTCCTCCACTTAGTATAAATAATTTAAATATTTAGTAGAGCAGGGTCTGGGACTTGGGCCTTCTACCTCATAAGAGAGTTCACTAACCACTAGGCTATCATCATTCTCTTTCTCACCCAATGACTATTCCGCTTTGTATGAAATACTTGAACAGCTTCATCAGGAGAGATTAAGAATAATCCACCCCAGAATAGCCTATAGCCTGGTGGTTAGGGCATTCACCTGGGAGGTGGGAGGCCTAAGTTCAAGTCCTTGCTCTACATCAAGCTGAGTGGGGAATTGAACCTGAGCTCCCTGCATGCTTGGTTGATTCCCCTGACCACTGGGCTAAAAGTTATAAGGTATGGCTCTTCCTCCTCTGTCTGTTTTGGGACTAGTGCCAAAATCCCCTGGTGAATCTAGCGCTTCAAGAGGAAATGTTCTCTTTGACCCAAAATGCACTTTGTCAATTTGCTGAAAAATTCTGAAATTTTCCAGATTCAGTTCAGGTCAAACCAATTGTTTTTATTATTATTTTTTAGAACCGCCGATGAACTGAAAAATCAGTTATTCGTCCAGCGCTCCTCCAAATCTCTTGTTGGAGTTTCTCTTTTTGATGAAGTTAGATTTTGTACCTTATGCACCTTTCAGAGGGAAGAATTAGTACCCTCTAATCCTCACTGCTTTCTCTCCAGCAAGTCATTCCGAGCTCTCCATTCAGGAAAGACGAGGGATCACCATTTATTACTGTTTTGGAAGGGTCACATGAGCCTCTCAAGCAGCCTTTTACCCAAATTTTAATTTAGTGCCTATCTAGTTATCGTGACTCTTGTCCATTGTGATGGTGGCCTCCTACAACGTACTTTACCCCCAGGTACCTCATTTCATCACATCAGGCCTATTATTTTAGCCATTTATGCTTCCATGTTGTGTGTCCTAAAAAGGCGATGAAACATACATATAAAGTAGCTGCCTGTGACTCTCCCCTATGAGACTGTTACCAAAGAAGCGCACTGTGAATCTGCATAGCTTTACATGCATGCACACACCTCGTTGGTTTTCAGAGGGGTTTGCTTTGGTACTGTGCAGGTGACTTATGCTTCAGACAACCAATGCTAGATGCATGTGGCTTTGCTGCTTTTGGGAAGGTGAATGTTCTTTTGTCTCTGTGACTAAAAAGTGCCCTGATTCTTAATGGGTATTGAAACGATGTCTATCACCTGACAGATCCAAAATCTTATCTTTGGAGCTCATGCAGAAAACTTTACTTAGTATTAAGAGAGCAGACAGTGGTCACAAGTGCCTTTACAGAGGAGGAAGTGTCAGAGTTTCATGAGCTGGCGAGAATGTGTTGCAGTTCTTCACCGCCAAAGCATAACTTTTACTTCTAAATGGACCTCTTTGGAAATGGCCATTGACTTCATTGTGGCCAGGGCTGCAGCCTTCGTGTTTGTTTTTTGTTAACATCTATTTAACTTCAGTGACTAATGACCATTTTTTGGCATAGGAGATAATTGTTAAAGATTTAATACCCTGATCCTTTCATAGCATTGCCAACCCCAAGCATTCAAAATTCATGAATCTGGGCCTCCCAAAATCATGAGACTTTAAAAATAATACATTTGTGGCTTCTTTGTTTTTGCCTTCTGGCTTTTGAGCCTTTAGGCGTCACATTTTCAAGCTTTTCTCTGTCACATGGGCTAGAAACTTTAATTGATTAAAATGAAAGCTGGGATTCTCCTGTACTCCCCTGACTCCAGGAGCTAAATCTTTGACAAAAGCACCAAATTATGAGAGTTAACTGAAGCACCCTTGTCAAGGTGTGTGAGCTCATACTATACATCTTGAGATGCCCCCTACCCATCAACACATCCTCCAGCAAAGCCAGGGAAGACCAAGTAAAACTCAACCAGAGACAAACTGTTTAAAAAACAAAAAAAAATCTTTCAGGTTTTGTTAATACAGCAAAAGATGCAAAAAAGGGCATAAACCCAGTTTTTAAAAATCCTTTGCAGGTCACTTTAAAAAAAGCAAAAGAAAAGAGGAAGAGTTTTTAAATAACCTTATTTATCATAAGCAACTGTACCCAGGGAGATGGCTTTGTAATACTAGTAATGATATTTGATAGACTTTTCACCTAAGAGGACATGCTGCTGTGATTTGTGAATTTTCAGGGGAAGAAAGAGAAATTCTTTTGTGCGGTTGACTGTAATAATAATCAAGGGAATTGTACGATATGTGATTCCCATTAACTTTGATTTGAGCCACAAGCATCAACCAAGGGGCGGTGAATTTTCAGATCTCAAACTCTTTAGAGGAAGCTACTTAAGTGAGCAATTGGTGACAGGTTAAAAAAAAAAAAATCCGAGCGAGTGAAAAGGCCTATTGAACCACTGCATCCCATAGATGAGGCATAGAGCTTGTGCTCAAGCCTGCAATTACGTTACAGTTCATTGTCACAGCAGGATCCTGAAGGCATAAGTACTGAGAAGAAAAAGATAAACTGCAGCATAAAATACTGCAAACCAATTGCATTAAGCAACGCTGCTTATTTTGAAGGTGTAATAAAAATGTAGTTTACTGTTTCTGTTACAAGAAGTAACAAACATTATTTGCATTTATTTCTAGTTTAACAAAGTAAATAAATGCGTATATAATTGTTACAGAAATATTACTATTAAGTTTTCCTGTTGTCATTTTAAATTGGGTTTGGCTTATGTCTGCTTTATTAATTAGGAAAGGGGAGCATATATGCGCACTGACATCTACTATTTAAAATGTATTACCTACCACATTCAGGATTTTTCTATCTGTTGCTTTTGCAATTGGTCCTGCTCACGTAATCCTTTTCTTTTTCCTGGGTTGTGGCTTGCAGAACAAAGAATACAGGCACCTGAATGAACAGCTCTCTGCCTATTCCACTGATGTGGAAAAGCTGAAGAAGGAGCTGGAGCAATATCGGCAGAATCGGGGGGATACCAACCAGCTTGTAAACTTGAAAAAAGAGATTGAGAGCCTCAGGCTGGAGCTCGAGAAATCCCACAGTGAAAGGAAGATTATTGAAGACACCTATGATAAGGAGAAAGATCTACTCCGAAAGGTATGTGTTGTGTTTATCGCGTGCCCTCCATGTGGTGTGAAGGCACCATGGAGGGTAGGCCTTTTTTTTCAGGCAATCAGAGGCAGATGTTTTTGTTAAGAATCTAAGGGTGAGATTTTCAAAAGCACCTATGGGACTTTCAGTGGGAGTAAGGCATCAGACTCCTTCAGGGGCTTTTGAAAGTCCTGCTTTTTCATCCTTTCACTACATGAAGTCCACTGCTTATCCACACAATGTGGAGAGCAAGTGGCAGTTCAAGCTTCCCTGCCTCTGTGCCTTAGCCATGGCCTGGGCATACGGTGTTAGGATGGTGTTTGTATCTGGTCAACTTTGCACAACAATAACTATGAAGAAACCATGTGGGCACAGTTGGGTCCCAAATAACTGTGTTCGCTAACTACACAAACATGCAAGGCCTAGCCACATATGTACGGCTGCTTTGACTGGTTTCTGGTGGCTTCTAAAACATAGGGCACAGAGAGCACCATTAGTGGGCACACAAAACTGTTTAAAGGATACTATCATGTTCTGACACAGTGTTGGGAGTGAGGGCTTGTTCGTTGCACAGGACCATTCAATCTGTGGCTGTGAGACTGCTGATGATGCTGATCATGGTGGTTTTGTGTTGTGGGTACCTGTGCACTAGGAACTTGATTGAGATTGCCAAATCACTTCCCATAAGCAATCAGCCTGCCATTTCTAACAACTCTCAGTACTACCAGCTTAGCTGGATTTGAATCAGTATATTGCACTAGAGGCAGAACTTCCTTTCTGCCTCGGTTTGTCAATACACCTGAGCAATCCATCTTTCTTGAAATTGAAGTTATATAAAATGGCAATATCGAGCCTTTGTACAAGAAAAGCACTAGTGTGAGCAGACACTAGCCTTAAGGGTACGTCTACACAGCAAACATCTGTGGTTGGCCCAAGTCAGCTGAGTTAGGCTTGGGGCTGTCAAATGGCTATGTAGACATTCAGGCTGGTTTCCATGTTGGGATTGAATGTGAAGAAAGCGTGCTTGTACTAAGCATCCTCTGGGTTTAATTGTAAAGCTTTGGCTGTTTGAGTGATTTGATAATGTGGCTCTCATAGTAAATCATCAAAACTCTACGACTAACGGCTCGTAGGTACAGGGAAATTAACAGGAATAGTTACTGCAGAAAAGCTATCGTGTGGAATAAAGTGACTTTCGTTTCGGAATAGAGTGTCCGCAAAGGAAGCTATTCTGGAATATTCCAAATTGCTATTCCAGTCCATTTCCTTAGGTCATCAAGCCCTAAGCTTTCCCCATAGCAATATTATGGAAACATGGTGAGAAAGGCAGAAATGCATTCTCTTTAGATTTTAGCACAAAAATCACCTGAGAACATTTTTTTCAGTTAGATCAAGTTGATGTGTCCTTTGCTGTCTTGGACTTGTGACAGCTGCCGACATGATCAAGTCCATTTTGGTTCCAATTTAACTGCAAAATCTGTTCTTAAGTCTTACTCTTTCTGCTTTTCTCTGCCATCTTCCTACCTTTAGGATAATTCTTCTCATTTATAGGATGAGCATCTCCTTTTCCTTTTCTGGTGTGAATACTTAGAAACAGTTCTTTATGGATTTCAAGAGATTCGTAACAGAGTTATTTGGTGAGTTGTGAGGATTCTCACCAGCTAGCAAAGTTTTTGGGGTTTTTTTTAGGACAATCCTAACATCTTTTGCCAGTCTAAAGGATCAGTCTTTCAAAAGTGCTCAGCACTCACAATTGGGGCCAGATTTCAAAACAGCTCCCAAATAAGGACCAGATCTTCAAAACTGCTCAGCACCCAACAGCCCCCACCATGCAAATAGGTAAAATAGACAGTTCTCAATGGGAGCTGCTGAATGCTGAGTGCTTCAGAAAATCCAGCCACTTCATGTAGGCAAATGTGAGCTGACCTCTCTTGAAATCTGGCCCAAAAGGAAATGTGTTGAAGATGGAGACTTCCAACTGGAGAAGGAATTTCTGCAGCATTGCTGCTGAATAACATGCTCTACTTATCTATACCTGCATTAAATGGACCTTTCTGTTCTCACCACGTTTCTCTGAAATGTGAATGTTGATAAGTTCCCATTTCTCTTTCATATGGAAATAAGAAAGCAATAAACAAAATCCATTAGGTCTGATATAAAAGAGCTTTAATTTAGGGTTTATCAAGGATAAAGGATAGCTTCTAGCTAAGGATATTTCTTTTTGTTTCTATTCTATACTATTCTTTTCTTTCTCCAATCAAAGTTGGGCCTGAGGCTGCGAAATCTCTATTTTTCCATTCCCAGTGTTTGTGGGTTACTTTCAGAAAGGGCACATACATAGTACTTTAGCCTTTGGGAAATATTTTTCACTCCGTTAGCTTTAAAGGTATTTAATGTAAGGCTCTACCATACAATCTGTTCTGTAGCAGAAATTGGAGTTCTTTCTCCATTTGTTTTTTGTCAGGTATGGCACTGGATACTAGTGTCCTGTAAAAATGTGTAGTTAAAACTAAAACATGCTCCAGTTCTCAAAGTAGAAATACTTAGTTTTTCATAAATTCATAGAATAATAGCATTTGTGATAATCTACTCTGACCTCCTGCATAACACAGACCATAGATCTTCCCTGAACTAATTCATGTTTCAGCTTCCAGTTGTTGGATCTTTTTACACTTTGTCTGCTAGACTGAATAGCCCTCTTAACACATTTCAGTTCCCCATCAAGGTACTTATAGACTGATCAAATCACCCCTTAACCTTCTCCTTGTTAAACTAAGTAGCCTGAGCTCCTCCAATCTAGCACTTATAAGGTATATTATCCAATCCTTTAATCATTCTCATGGCTCTTTTCTGAACCCTCTCCAGTTTATCAACATCTTTCTTGAAGTGTGAACATCAGAACTGGACACATTATTCCAGCAGAGGTCACACCGTTGCTAAATACAGAGGTAAAATAACCTCTCTACTCCTAGCTGATATTCCCATTTATACATCCGAAGATTTAAAATAAAATATTTTAAATATATGAAACTCAAGTTCATATTCTGGTACAGCATAATCATATATTCATCCAGCTCAGACAGTCATTAGTAATTCTGCATGGTTTAGAAAAAGGCTTTTCTTTATTTTATCTCTGTCTCTCTCTCTAGTCTGCAGCAGTATCCATTAACGTCCGTACACAGAAAGATAATAGAGCACATAATTAGGAAATCAGTTTGCAACCATCTAGAAGATAATAAGGAGATAGGTAACAGTCAGCATGGATTTCTCAAGAACAAATTGTGTCAAACCAATCTGATAGCTTCCTTTGACAGGGTAACAAGTCTTGTGGATGAGGGGGGGAAGTGGTAGATCTGGTATATCTTGATTTTAGTAAGGCTTTCGATAATGTCTCGCATGGCCTTCTCATAAACAAACTAGGGAAATACAACCTAGATGGAGCTACTTGTAGGTGGGTGCATAACTAGTTGGGAAACCATTCTCAGAGTAGTTATCAGTGGTTCACAGTGAAACTGGAAGGGCATATCAAGTGGGGTTCCTCAGTGATCAGTTCTGGGTCCTGTTCTGTTCAATATCTTCATCAATGATTTAGATAATGGCATAGGGAATATACTTTTAAAGTTTGCAGATGATACCAAGGTGGGAGGGGTTGCAAGTGCTTTGGAGGATTGGATTAAAATTCAAAATGAGCTGGACAAACTTGAGAAATAGTTTGAAGTAAATAGGATGAAATTCGATAAGGACAAATGCAAAGTACTCCACTTAGAAAGGAACAATGAGTTGCACACATACAAAATGGGAAATGACTGCCTAGGAAGGAGTACTGCGGAAAAGGATCTGGGGGGGTTATAGTGAATCACAAGCTAAATATGATCGACAGTGTACCACTGGCAAAACAGAGAACATCGTTCTGTGATGTATTAGCAGGAGTGTTGTAAGCAAGACACTAGAAGTAATTCTTCCGCCCTTCTCCACACTGATTAGGCCTCAACTGGAGTATTGTGTCCAGTGCTGGGTGCCACATTTCTGGAAAAATGTGAACAAATTGGAGAAAGTCCAGAGAGGAGCAACAAAAATGATTGAAGGTCTAGAAAATTTGACCTCTGAGGAAAGATTGAAAAAATTGGGTTTGTTCAGTCTGGAGAAAAGAAGACTAAGGCTTGGTCTACACTACCCCCCCCAATTCGAACTAAGGTACGCAACTTCAGCTACGTGAATAACGTAGCTGAAGTCGAAGTACCTTAGTTCGAACTTACCTTGGTCCACACGCGGCAGGCAGGCTCCCCCGTCGACTCCGCGGTACTCCTCTCGCCGAGCTGGAGTACCGCAGTCGACGGCAAGCACTTCCGGGTTCGACTTATCGCGTCCAGACTAGACGCGATAAGTCGAACCCAGAACTTCGATTTCCAGCCGTCGAACTAGCTGGTAAGTGTAGCCAAGGCCTGAGAGGGGACCTGGTAACAGTTTTCAAGTACATGAAAGGTTGTTACAAGAAGGAGGGAGAAAAATTGTTTTCTTTAACCTCTGAGGATAGGACAAGGAGCAATGGGCTTAAATTGCAGCAAGGGCGGTTTAAGTTGGACATTAGGAAAAACTTCCTGTCAGGGTAGTTAAGCTCTGGACTAAATTGCAGAGGGAAGTTGTGTAATTTCCATCATTTTTGGAGATTTTTAAGAGCAGGTTAGACAAACACCTGTCAGGGATGGTCTAGATAATACTTAGTCCTGCTGTGAGTGCAGGGAACTGGACTAGATGACATCTCGAGATCCCTTCCAGTCCTACAATTCTATGATGCAAACCTGTTATGCATGGAGACATAGCAGAGAGCTGGATGTGGATAGTGATAGCTTGTGAATAGATCATTATACAAGATTTGTAAGTTACTGTGCTTGAACACCATAGTGCAAAGCAGGTTGAATTTCTGGTTGCATTAGAATGTTCTCTCTGCTTTTACTTCCACTAACAATTTTGGTAACCATTTTTTTTAATAAAATATCTCAATTTATTCTGCCTTCCCAGAAAACTGAGGAATTCAATATGAACAAATCAATTAGGCTGCCACTAAAGATACATGGGTTTTAGCAGGATCGTGTCATTATTCTTGCTTGGACAGTGGAAAAACCTTTATTATGCTGTAGTATGGTGCTGGTTTTCTTCAGGCAGCTCAAGATCCCCATATGTTCTGGGCAGCTATTTTCTAAATTATGATGGTCATGCTATGAACTGCAACTGCAGAGACCTAGCGAATAACATTATATTGGAATACTGTGTTGTTTTGTTCTCTCCTTCCTGGCAACAGTAGAAGTGTTCAACTTAAACAGAGCAATACGTCACACTTCTTAATATAATGTTTTCATGTTTTGACTTGTCTAAACTAATACTATTGAATAAATTAACAGTACCAAGGATAAATAGATTTAGTAGGTAGCGTAATGCTACTAGTTTCACTCCAGGAGTTGGTGTGTCCTACATGATATTTAGTTTTACTTTGTCTCATGTTTTAAATAGCATTTCTTATAACTTCCATGTTTAATAGGGGCTGTTAATGCTCAGTCAGTGCAGTCATCAACTATCTGTCAGTTACTGTTGGAGGAGGAGGAGGAATTATTATGATTTATTACCTCTTTGTACTACGGTAACATCTAGAGGCCCTGATCAGGATTGGAACCAATTTGCTAGGTCCTGTAAAAACAGAGTAAAACTGTTCTTATCACAGAGTGCATATAATCGGAGTATAAAATTCAATGAGTGGGTATAAACATAAAATTTCAGAGTTTAAAAAGATTTGAAATATGTAGTATTTTGTTTGTCAGTCACTTACATACCCTGGTGATAAGCACAGTATAACGACCTAGACAGACACATCACCTGGAAAATTTAAATCTTCCGCGTAGTCTTTTTTGTCTGAGAACATTTTCTTTCTCTTTATTTTGCCTGTAAATCCCCTGTTAATTGGCAGGTGCGCTGAAATGCTGTTATAGCTGGTAACACATCTGCTTGGACAGTTGGCTATCCAATCCTGTATAGCATTCTGGTTTCATTTATATTGTACATCACTTTTTTTTTTCGTTCTTTTTAGAATATTCAGAACAATGGTGTACTTTTTCTCCTCTGTTTGTTCCTTTTCTCTGTTCCTTTTCACCTTTCTGAACCCTTTCACAGCTGCAGCATTGATACTTTGTCTCTAACACGTCATGGTGTTGTTTTCTTTCACATTCCCAGTCCTGTAATTGTAACACCTGCAAATGGCATTTGCGCTGCCATAGAAATCTATACCTAGCAAATGCCTGTTTTGTGATACTGTGAAGTAGAAGGATCAATTTCAGAATATTGTAACAAAGTCAATGTTGTAATTTTTGAGAGAGGTATAGATCTTCAGTACTTAATTTTGAGCATGGGCTTCTCAGTATTTGGATGACATAATCAACTATTGGAGCCCTGTGACTAGTATGTATTGTGTTCCTATTCAAAGAAATAGATATAATTTGCCAACTTGACCTTTTTTGCATTGAGGTTTTGCAGTAAACACTAGTGTCTATGGGACAATTTACTTTGAAAATAAACACCCTTCAGTTGCAGTTAATATCTTTTTTACCATTCATGCTCCTGATGCAGTGAGAATAGCTCCAAAATGGCAAGGAGAAAAAAAACCCTGTTTGGTTTAAAAAAACAAACAAACAAGAAACTAACCAACCAAAAAAAACAACCAAAAAACCTGTGTGTGTGTGAAAAACTTATTCCCCTGAAGAGAGCCTGACCTTGAGCTGGCCTACACTACAAGAGGTATTACTTTGCCTTGTTTCTTCCTTAGCGCGTATCAGACCTAGAAGAGGAGAATGCTCTTTTGAAACAGGAAAAAGAGGAGCTTAACAACAGAATCCTATGTCAGTCTGAAGGTAAGAAGAATGGTTTATAGCTTCATAACACTTGTAATAAACCAAGGATTAAGGTGTTTTTCATAAAATTAGTTTCTCCCGTATGCCCCAGCAATAGCTCATAAACTGAAATGTGCTAATCTTCCAGCATTCTTTATTTCTTTGACAATGTTTGTTGTTATTCAACAGTTCTATTCTCTCTGTACTGCCAGGGGATAAGACAAGACATGAACCTGATTTAATCAGGGAGGGATTAAACACGGAATATAGTACCTAAAGGGGTTTTCCATTCAATTACATCTTAGAATTTTATCAGGATGACTGTGATGGGGGGACGACCCTTTAATGCTGACAGATGGGAGCCTAGAAGCAGAGATGTTCAAACAGTAATATTTGGACAATGATGAATGGCGTCTTGAATGTGACAGAATGAAGTGAAATTTTAAAGCAGAGATTTAGATTGTGAGAGAACTACAGAGGGAAACAATCTGGAAAGTCCCAGGACATGAAAGTCATACATTCCACCCTTGCATGTATTGTGCTTATTATCAGACTCTATTCAGCTTAACATAGCAAAATATATTGGCTTCAATTAGAGGTGAATTTTTGAGTGCCTTTCGGCAGGCACTAACTAGCATTAGACATAATGCATGCCAGGCTCTGTGGAAGCTTCCCAGTGGACCCCTGTCCAGGCACTTCAGTCCTGACTGACTGCCAGCTATCCCAGGACTTCGATTTTCAAAAATTAAACTCCTAAAACCTAAACAAGACACTTGATTTTTTTCAAGTGCTGAGCACCCAGAATCTCCTGTTGAAGTAGACAGGAATCGCCGAGTGCACAGCACTCTTGAAAATCAGTCCACTTATTTAGGCACCTGAACTACTTGGTTAATATTTAACTTTAGATACATCCATATTTGGAAATGTTGACCTCTATTTAGAGCAGACTGAGATTTGAACCCAGCGCACTGACCATTTACCCTCTTTAGAGTGGTATCTTTAAGCACAGATATAACTAGTGTTGAGAGAGCATTAATATTAGAAACATTAGAGCTGCTTGGAATTTTTCAAATTTTGAAATTTGGATGAAATTTCAAATTTTTTAAAAAAAGAATTACTGAGAGTCTCAGCTCAGCTCCCATTGCAGTAAATGAGAACATGTCCATTGAACGGGAGAAGAGCTAGGCTGACCCTGAGCACTTTTACACATCCCACCCTTATTTTCTGAAGATTATTGTAGAAATGGAAAGTTCTATTAGGTCACCCAGTCCATCTCCTTTCCAATGTAGGATTGTTATTATGAGGTTCTATCCTACACCGTTCAAACCATTGATTTCAGGAGCAGGCCCATAATCCCTTGCAAAGTGAAACTTGCCACAAATGTTCCCTATCTGTGAGTGAATGTTTCCACTATGTAAAAGCTTGAGAAAAGTTAGTTTAGTTGTTGTTGTTTTAATTTAAATGTTAATTTAATGTTTGGCTAAATAAAAAATAAATGGTAATTTGACTTACCAGTTTTAATTTTTTTTTCTTCTTCAAATAACAGGGGGAAACAAATTTTGTTTCAGAATAGAGTTCTTTTAAATTAATAAATTCACATGCAAAAATAAACTATTTTAAAATGTCCATGGTATTCTGTGCAGTAGGAAAGGATTAACATTTTTGGGAAGTACAGATAGCAAAGACTGTGTTGTACAGAGTAATCCTGCACTACCAGAACTCTGTATTAGGGATTCTTTCTCTCTTCCCCCATCACCTCTAGTTTGGTTACCTCTTTGTAGTCATCAACAGTATGCAATAGTATGATTGCATAGATTTCCCACTTGACATCCAACATCGGTAAATCAGGTATTTCCATAGAGTAATATGGCTTATATGTATGCACCACTGCCCTCTATTGGATAGAATCACACTGCTCGTTTGCGCATCAGAGACGTATTTCTAATAGCTAAAGGAGATTATCCTTTACTCAACTGGTAGAGACCTCTGGTTTTGGAGCAGGAGTATTGGAGATCTATTCTACCTGTATCCATGAAGTTCCAAATAGCTGTTCTGTGCAGTGTAGTGACAACCATGAAATTCCTAGCTGGCCACAGATTTGTTACAGTGTATTCACTAAATAAGAGTGCAAGACTACAAAAAAGTCTCTTAGCAGAGAGCATTTTGTTGAACTATAAATCATATTGCAGTTGCCTGTAAGAAATCAATTCAGAACTGAACATCACAGTTCAATATGTATCTTTTAAAGATGAATTTGCCCAAACCACTGTCAAGGAAAATCTCCTGACGAAGAAGGAGCTGGAAGAGGAGCGATCTCGTTATCAGAACCTGGTAAAGGAGTATTCAAGGCTGGAGCAGAGATATGACAATTTGAGGGATGAGATGACTATTATAAAGGTAATGGAAGAGGCTTTTTACATTACCCCTGCCCTCTGATGTCCTGTGTGTATTATTGGTAACTGGATAATGCAACTGAGTTCATTGGATGACAGCAATGCTATTCTAGAACTCATTTGTGTTGATATTTTTGAGGGGGAAGTTATGCATTGATATTAGACCAAGAGCAACTTCTTCTGGAAATACATGGTTTTCTGTAGCCACTTGGTCACGCATTTACAGATTCCTTATGAACAGCAAGGCAAAAATCTGTTTATCTTTTCTCTATTTCAGTATCACAGATATACTCTGTTTTTCAATTCTAAGAAAATCATTGTGGCGTTATAAATATAAAAGTCTAAGTTTTAGATTCAGCCTTGCTAGAGTTTTAGCAATAGCCTCATTGATAATTAGTTATTAAGGGATGCTGTCATCCAGTTCAAAGGCTGAACATTTTAAAAGAAAACCATAAGGATATTGTGATAAATATTAGGCTCCAAACCCAGATGTGTGTGTCCAAACTTCACAAATCACGGGTAGCCAGGCTTGGATGTGTTAAAGTAGCTTCCAAGAATACATGAGAAAATTGGTGTCTGGTGCATAGACACTTTTTAAGTTGTTGGTTGTGGTTGTTTATTTATATATATGTGAATGGAGTTGGGTGTGTTTGTGTTTTGTTGTTTTAAACTACATTTTGATTAAATGTCCCCCTGTCGTAATGTGCACCAGTGCACAAGAACCAGAAAACGAAGCCCAAAAACAAGCAAATGGTTGACCCTCTTATGACAGTCATCTTAATATCGAAAAATATTTTTTAAAGTAAACCGCTTTATGATGAATCCTTCTTTTGACCAGCAGATATATTGTGTCTGCATTGTCTTGTCCAGCTACTTAAACTGTAAGAACTTTGGATAAGGAGCTGTCTCTCCCTCTATGTTTTGAAAAGTCCTGAACACAGTACTTTGACTTGATGAATAATATGGACCCGTTATTTTAAGTAGAAAGTGCCATAAGTGTACATGATTTTTTGGGACAGGGACCTTATCTATTAGGTGTTTTATAAATACTTAGTTTACATAATCCTTAGTACAGTGTCTTTTCTACTAAATCACTCTATTATCTCTTTTTTTTGAACAGCAGACCCCAGGACACAGAAGGAACCCATCTAACCAGAGCAGTCTAGAGTCTGATTCCAATTGTCCATCAGTCTCTACATCTGAGATAGGAGACACAGAGGATGCAATACAACAAGTGGAGGTACTATAAGTCAGACTGGCTAAGGGGCTCTGTCTGATTCTGGCTAGTCAAGAGGGAATAATCAATATGTGGCTCACTCTAAATGGAGCCCGTAGAGAAAGAGTACGGCTTTGAGTATGAAATGTGACTAGTGAGAATTGCTTCTTTTTTCATGCTATGAATGATTCTTGTTAATTGTATGAGAGGGAAATCTTAAGACCCTGATCCTGCATAGAGCACTACTAAGAACTCAGTGCAGGATCAGGCCCTTAAACACCATTTAAACATAATTAATTGATGTGTAGGGTGCATCCTGGTGAATATGGAAACATCCACAAAACATTAAACATTATTATGACTGACTATCAATACTGATTGTAAGGTTACATTTCTATAGCATCTTTCATTCCAAAGGATACCAAATTACATTATAAACCTCCTAAAGAACAGTTTTCTTTCTTTGTTTTTTTACAAATCCTTGCCAGCCAATATATCCTCTCTATAAGAACAATTTCAAATATCTCAATATAGAAGGAAATGTCCTAGTTAAATATCTGACTTGAGCAAGGAAGTGAAGAATTATTGGAGGAGGGGGAAGTATATTTTGCTTACTCCCTGCTAACAGTGGCACAGATCAGTTATATAAACAATACACTTCATATTTAAGTTGGAGTATAAAATACACTCTTTGCTAGAATAAAGGCCTGGGATGCTTTGGGTTCCATTTTCTAGTCTGTAACTTTGAGCAAGTCATGTCATCACTAAATGCTGCAGCTTCCCCATCTGTATAATCCCTTACCTACCTCACCTGGCTGTCATGAGGCTTTTTGATATCTATCAAGCCTTCTGAGAACCACTGATGAAAGCCTCCACTATGTAAGTACAATGGATTGGGGTCTCTAGACAATACCAAAACCTCAGTGTTGGTCACACCTCAGTATTAAAGCTCCATCTACAAGTAACGTATGAAGTGTTAATAAAAGATTAATGTATGTTTTAAGCCTGTTACATACATTAGTATGTCTCCTAGATGATTTTAAGCCAATCAGTAGAGAGTTTTATAGATGGATATAAGTCATGGCTATAAGCAACATATTGACTCGGTGAACTATATAACAATTGATTAATTTATTAAAATGCCCATTAACCATTCATTGACCCTTTATAACCTATTTATGATTGGAAACTTAATATAACGTATGCCTTTAATATTAAATATTAATACTGGTCTTTCAAAATGTGGAAACTTTTTGAAACTCTTGTGTTAAGTATTGGAAGGTGACATGAACGTACAGAGCAGTGCATAGTCCACATACTGTTACTGAGTGGAGCATTCACCACATCAGCTGGGAGACATTTTTTAACCAAAACTTTTTTCAGAGAAAAATACAGATTCAGTGACAACAAAGTTTTTTGCAAATACGTATCAGTTTTGCCAAATTGTTTTGGGGGCAATGGGTATCCAAGTCTTTGGGGAAAAAAAAATTTAACACTGTTATTTTTTCGGTTTGAAATGAATTTTCATTTAGACGTTTTCTTGTTTTAAAAAAAATAAACATTTTTAAAAGCTCAAAATTGAAAATGTTTTCATTTAAGATTTTTGTTTGGCCCCAAACTAAATTTTTGTTTTGACTTCTTCTTTTGAAAGTTTTAGTTTTGGTCAGACCCAAAACAGTTGTTGTTTTTTTTAATTTTTTGAAGTTGTCTGTGAACCAAAAAATCTGTTATTCCCCCAGCTCTATTCACTAATGTTTTTGGGCTGATAAAATTTCTCTCTCTCTCTCTCTCTCTCTCTCTCTCTCTCCCGCCCATGTAGGATGTTGGTTTGGATAAAGCAGCCATGGATATGACTCTCTTCCTGAAGCTACAAAAGCGAGTGAGGGAGCTTGAACAGGAGAGAAAGAAACTACAAACCCAGCTGGAGAAAAAGAAATCCCAGGTAAAAGATGCCCTTTTATTGATTTTAATATTAAATTTCATATCCTAGTTGGCTTTCCTTGAGTGCCTTAGGGCATGCAGTGTGTGATTTAAGATTTGGGTGCAATGGCCTTCAGTTAAGAAAGGTCAAATTGATCTTGGAAATGAGGAGAAAAACCTTTCTGGCAGTTAAGGACAATCAGCCAACAGAACGGTTTTGCCTGATGAGATGGTTTATGACAAAGTCATTAGAAGCATTTGAGTTGAGAGTGGCTGCATAGATGGGAAGATATATATGAATAATCCTCTTACAGAAAGCTGTACTGGATGACCAAATTATACTTTCCAACCCTAACATGTATAATTCCCAGTCAAGATATTGGATGTTATATAGCAGCTTTCATCATAAAGGACCCCAAAGGGATCTACAGATTTGTAGACGCATACAGAAGCACTGAAATGCAGCCTCTTCTGAGGTAGAGGATGGAGGCCAGGCAGCCACTTCCAGAATGGAGGACAGCATCCCTGTAGTTTACAGTTGCACAATACTATTTACAGTAGTGAGCAAGGTGAAATTTTTAGCTAACAGCACCTGAGCAACCCCTAGTCTTATGAAAATACTTTTATTGTCCATGCCTAGTTTAAGATATCATCCAACAGCGAAGCATGTATTCTGTTTATCTGTCTCAGCAGGTAAAGAGATGAATTAACTTTGTCAGCATTGAAACCAGTGGTTCTAAAGATTCAAAGAATTTAGAACAAGTATCTGTCTTGTAGACATCATAGGTACTAATATGGCCATATTATCCTAAGAAGAACAGGAGTACTTGTGGCACCTTAGAGACTAACAAATTTATTGGAGCATAAGCTTCCGTGGGCTACAGCCCACTTCTTCGGATGCACGAAAGCTTATGCTCCAATAAATTTGTTAGTCTCTAAGGTGCCACAAGTATTCCTGTTCTTTTTGCGGATACAGATTAACGCGGCTGCTACTCTGAAACCCGTATTATCATAGTATCTGAGAGCCTCGCAATCTTTAATGTATTCATCTATACAACATCTCAGTGAAAAAGTGAAGTAGTATCCCCATTTTACAGATGAAGAGCTGAGGCATGGAGAGACTAAATTACTTGCTCAAGGTCAAACAGGAAGTCTTTGGTGGAGCAGGGAAATGAACCCGGCTCCCCAGGCTAACACCTGAACCAATGGACCATCCTTCCTCTCTAGAACATGATGTTTAGGCCACTCAGACACACATCCGCAGCTCATGATCCATCTCAGATTTGCATTTCCCCAAGATACTATGTAAGAGCTACGAGGTTCAAAAATATGATCAATCTTGGAGGAATTGGAATGTATCTGAATGGATAAACGGAAGTTTTACTGCTTATTCATGAGCTTCCTTAAATGTAATCTCCACACTCTAACTACAAAAGAGCTCATATCCTGCCTCGATGCCACCCTGAGCAAAAAGGAGGAAAGTTCTTTCCTCAAAGTTTAACCTAATCAGAGACTAATTTAGAGGTTCAAAGGGACAAATATCCAGAGAGAAGAGTCTCACACATCTCTGCTAGCTTAGCCTGCCTGAGTCATTTGATCTCCTAGAACAGGTGGGTGCCTGTACTATCAGATACATCCATTTCCTTACAGAATATAAAGTCGACCCAGCAAAGTAATTCATTCTCTCTAAATATATACATCACTCTATTCATCCATGAGTAACAATGTCATTTTATTTTATTGCCACCTTCCTCCACATGAGCAATGGCTTTGAAATCAATGAAATGTAAAATCAATGTTGGAATGATTTATCCCACCCCAGAGACAATTGACCCTGCAATGGCTGTTGGCCTCGAGTGTAATGAATTCAATATACCATTGATCCTGTTTACTATCCCTATGGGAAATGTTAGCTGTGAACTCAGTTTTAATATCTGAGACCAGCAAGTGAAAAGGCAGCCTGAATAATAGAAGGCAAATCAAGGCACTGTCTATTCATACACGTATGAGTCTTACAAACATGAGACCATAACACTCTGTTCTTGTTACTAACATGGGCCACTGCTTTCAAATGTGGATATCTGAGGCCATGCATCTAAATGTATATGAAGTCACATAAGTAAGTGACTTGATTTTCAAAGTGCTAAGTGCCCTTCATTCTTGTTGGTTTCAATACTTAACACCTTTGAAAACCAGACTATTTATGTGCCTATATGTGAATTTAGGAGTTCAACTTTAGGAATGAAAAAGGGGAAATGTTGACTATAGTACTCTCAAGTGTGGTAGGCATTTTACAGACACAAGGTAGGTCTGTGCCCCAAACTGGGTATTTTATAGCTCCATATTTTCAAGACTGAGTCCAGTAATAGTTATATAGTATTACAGCCCTTGCCAGCTCTAAGGGCATGTCTGCACTACAGCCGCTACAGTGACACAGCTGCAGCTGTGCCACTGTAGTGATATAGTATAGACGCGTCCTACATTGACAGAAGGGGATTTTCCATTGATGTAGTTAATCCATCTCTCCAAGAGGCGTGGCAGCTAGAAGAATTCTTCTGTCAACCTAGCCGCATCTACACCAGGGGCAGCCAGAAGAATTCTTCTGTCAACCTAACTACAGAGCTTGAGGCTAGAAATTTTTACAGCCCTGAGCAACTTAGCTAGGTTGATCTCATTTTTAAGTGTAGGCCAGTCCTCAGATAATAAACTACAAAACAGCAATAGAGGTATAGTGACTAGCAGAGTTTATTCCTCCAACATCACTGTGCAGAATGTCTGAGTTGCTTTACAAACAAAAAAAAATAGCTTCCTATATTTTGGGCCTTATTAGTACAGTCATCTAAACGGTCAATATTTACCCACAAGTACTAACCCACACAGTGGTATCTGAGACAGCAGTTTGTCCTTCTGATAGAGAATAGCTGTGCTTTCACAAATACCGCTGTGATAACTGTTAATATAGGTCAACTTTTCATGGCAACCTGTGTATTTTCCCTTTCTTCGGGAGAAGTAACCTCTGCGAATTAGATATTTCAGAGCCCATTATGATAGGTGGTATTTTTGTTTGAATTATAGTGATTCTTTCTATGAGAAGATATATATATATATATATATATATATACTCATTATACAGCTGCATAGTACAGTACACAGTATTCGGCAACAGCAGCTGAATATAAAATGCCTAGTTATTACAGTTCTTGGTTTCATAAAAAAAAGTTATTTTTTTTATCTGTTTTAATGCATGTTTTTCAGGTATTTATTCCTTTATTTCTCTTAAGCAGGAGATCCATGTGTCCATTTATAAAAGCAGTAGCAAAGTCAACTAAAGTGATATCAATCATCTCTAATTCACTGTAGCCAGATACTTCTATTGAACATCAATAAAATTATTCCATCTGGTGACTGCAGGAACACAACATAGGAGATGCACAACTGCTTTTAACAAATAATCTCCATTCATTGATAGAGATTTAAAAAACAAGGTTCCTCCCAATATGCCATAAATTGCTCACCTCATATTTTTAAATCTTTCTGAAGCTGACCTGTGTCTCTTAAGGAGTTAACTACAAATGAGCCAAAACCCTGAATGTTTTACCCCCCTAAAATCTCCCCATACATTTTTAGTAGGGTTCATTCCAACTGGTCAAGGTTCTGAAGCATTCATAGTTTTGTCCATTTCTAACTATATTTCCAAGATTAGGGTCCTTGTCGAGGTTCACCCCTCAGTAGGCCCACTCCTGCTCTGGGGCATGACTAATTCCAGATCAGTTTTCAGTTTGGACTCAATGTGATTTGAGTCAAGCTGTCACTGTTCCTCACTGCCCAACAGAAGAAGAGGGAAAGTCAAAAATAGCATTTCTGTCAGTGCTGCCAGTTCTTCGGTGCTTCTTTTTGCATTTAAATTTTAATTCTATGGTAGCATTACAGAGGTAGCAAACTCAGCCCCCGCTGTACGTGCTCCTTGATGGAAATGTTTGGTTTTGAAATATATTCAAAGTCCCTCATCCTCTCTGGAAAACAACCAGCAGAATATGACATTTCTGGATATCAGTGTTGTTACCTCTTTTGTCCCAGTCTCCAGAACCTTGTGTCCCCTTTCAGATATCTATAATGTATGCAGAGGGTGATAGGCATAGGAAAATGAGCTTCTCTTTTATCTTCCTCTCAGCCCATGTTTTGACCCAGATGAAGCCTGACCCATCCATTCATGGAATAAAATGTCCAAGAATTGCAAATCTTAGTGATCCCAACTGGATATGGGGATTTCTCCATCAAACAGGCTCAGTGCACAAAAACATTTAGTGATTCAATGATGAGGTTTGGTGCAAGGAATTAACTGATGGTTTCATTTCTGGGAGTTGATCAGTTTTTGGTGGTAATTGCTTCTGTTGATGAAAGAGCAGTTTGACCCTGCATGGGAACAGAAATAGGGAGGGAGGAGGAAAGTAAAAATCAAGAATGTCTGGCACTACTGACCTGCTTGCACTTGGGTCAGGACCGAGTAAGAGTTAGCTAGGTAGTGGTTATAGGGAGCCTCACAGCAGTTTTAAATCCTGTCCTTTCAGCAGTTGACATTTTCTGCAGTTGAGATCCCTCAAAAAACCTAAAGAAGCCAAACCGCCTGATAAGCCTTAGCTCCTGCTTCTTTATTAGGCTCTGCTGGCTTTGAAAGAAAGTTATAGTGTCCGAGTGTATTGTGGTTGGTAGCAGCTTCACTCTACATCTGCTTGTTGCACTGGGACCTCCAGGGCCGGTACACCCTGTGCATTTCACAGAGTTAAGGGTTATTGGGCCTACTCCTCTGTCTGAGTGACTCTGGCTGCTCTGGAGTGGGAGGAGGATGAGTAATTAAAAAAAAAAATCATTGTCACCTGAGTCTTTGTAAAATAAAGACTTAGGTATGTCTACACTGCAAAGAAAAACCTGTGGTGCTGCATCTCAGAGCGTGGGTCAGTTGACTCTCGGGGTTTGGGGTAAGGGCTAAAAACAGCAGTGTAGACGTTCGGGTTCAGACTAGGGCCCAGGCTCTGAAACCTTATGAGGGAGGAGGGACTCAGAGCCAAAGCCGCACCCTGAGCCTGAATGTCTACACGGCTATTTTTAGCCTCACAGTGCGAACCCAAGCCTGTTGACCTGGACTCTGAGACTTAGCCCCGTGGGTTTTTCTTTGCAATGTAGTCATATCTCTAGTTACTTGTTAATCCTAGAACAGTGGACGAGTGTGCCTGTAAGGAATTGCATTTCAGTGCTATCTCTTCCCTCAATGGAAAGGCAGGAGAATGGAAGTTGATAGTCTGAGCATGACGGAGTGGAGAACTATTCTGTTCTGCCACCTTCAGTTGACCTTGAGATGAATTTAAGGAAATAACATTAGGCCCCATGTGCATGGTATTTTCTAATGTAATGTAAGTTTAAACATTACATTTGTGTGCTTCAAGCCACTTGTTATGTTCTTGACCCTGATGCGTTGGGCCATCTGGCAGGGCCATGTGGGGAAATGAGCCGAAACCATAATTTTTGCTGTAAAATGTGGTTTTGGTTTTATGAGTCTCTGAGCTACAAGAACTGTACGTTACTTACGGCAAGACTTGCATAATGCAATGGATTTAAGTACGATCTCATTTGCTAGTAGTACGTTTTTGGGAAAACTCCAAAAGAAGTTGGGGAAGATGCCAGTATCCAATCTAAATTCCATCATTTCCTTTCTTTAAAACATATTTTGATATTATTTATATAGCACCCAAAAAAGTGACGAACCTTCAGACATAAATTAGATCCCAGCCCTCAGGCACAGAGGCTGCATCTACACTAGAAGTGCTGCACCGATGCAGCTGTGTTGCTGTTGTAGAGAGCTGTCCCATCGGCTTAACTACTTCGCCTCCCAGAAGAGGCTCTCCTGCTGACATAGCGTTGTCTACACCAGTGCTTAGGTCAGTATAACTTACGTCACTCAGGGGTGTGGATTGTTCATGCCCTGAGCGACATAAGTTCTAGTGTAGACAAGGTTTTAGTCTGAATACAGTCTTGGTATGGGGGAAAGGAAGGATGGTTACACTTCTTATCTTTTTCCCTGTACATTTTCCCCTATTATATTCCTCCTTGACCTTTGCGTTTCACCTAATGTCTGTTTACCATACACAATTTAGGGTAGTTGCTTTCTTTGGTTGCGCTTTAACACCAGCCAACAACAAATACTGGAGGTGACCCAGAACTGCAGTCAAAGTCAGATTGCCTGAGTTGGAAAACCGGCCTATTTCTCTAGGCAGCTGTCAAATATCTGTTTGTCTTTTAATCCATCCAGGTAATTGAAACGAAGAATGAAATGGATTCAGACCGTGATACAGATCTAGCCTACAACAGTCTGAAGGTAAAGAATTTTGGAATGAGAGATTATTTTCATGCGTTCGGTGCTAATAACCTTTTGAATGGCTCAAACAGCCTAAGTAAATCCATCTGACATGGGTAATAAACCAAAGCCTCTCTTCACTCATTCTGGCCATTAAAGACTGATATTGTGTGGCAGTTTGAAGGCACTCTGCAGCTTACTCTCTACTCTCTGGACTAGTTGTAGCTTCCAGCAGTCAGAGTGATGGCAGATGTTCCTAGGGAATGCCGCCTCACTGGCATATGCCATCTGCTGTGCCACTGATTTTATCTATGTGAGAGCCGAGTGGCAAATGCAGGCATGGTTAAGATGCGGGGGGAGCTTCTTGTCACTACAAGCCTCCCAGCTTGACTCTCCTCTTGCACATCAAAAGATCTTCAGGTGCACATTGGTCCATCCATATACTGCATTTGGGGTAACTTGATCAGCAGCAATTGTGAATCCACATGCGTGTCTCCTTCCCTAGCTGCACTGATGTGGTTTTTAACTCCAAACACTCACTCTCCCCAACTCTGAATCGATCTCTCTCATATAGCTAAGGCACCTATCACATTGGTAGCATTGAACCCAGCTGCAAAGTCAGCTGTTCATCAGAAGCTTTGGTCCAACCCAGTCTCCCTGTGACCTCTCAGCTACAGAGTCATCCTCTCCTGTCCCCCCACAACAGAATCTTGAGCTATCCACCCACAATCCTCCTGCCCCAGCTCTCTGCCTAGCAGATACAAGCTGAGATAAGGTTATCTGGCTCTTCTTACCACTTGCACCTGGATGTTGTGCAGGAGAGTGCAGTTTAGTCAACATTTCTGTTGACATCTAAGCGACTGTTTTCATATGAATTGCAGAGGTTTACTGTAATGGTGATGACATTTTTATTTGTTTAGCTCTAAGGATGCATTAAGTAAACCTGGCAGGAAATGAGAGCACTTCCTTACACTGGATGGTGACACCAGTGCTTTTTGGCCTTGCTGTATAATATGTGAGTGAAAATGTTTTGCAGGGTGGATTGTTGCTCAGAGTCTATTGTACAAGCGGTCTGCTCTCCTCTTTCAGGCAAAACATGTGTTTCTCTTCACTGACAGTAAACCAGCTACATTCCCCTTTGCATGGGCATTTTCATAGTATTTCCTTTAGAGAAGATTTGTATCTTCTTGTTCTTGTGTGACTAGGTTTGTGTTGGAGTGCTTATGCATGTATTGACTGTCGAGCAAACTCGTTTTCAGTACAACTCTTCCTTGGCTTACCCTGCTCAACTAGTTCATCCTTGGAGACGTTGTGTCAAAAACAAATTCTTTTAGTGGAGAAATTCAATTTTGGATCCTTCTCCTCTCCCTAGTTCCTGGACAAACATGGAAAGACTCTCAGAAGATCTGAGAAAGTGTTTATTAACAAAGTATAGAAGGTCACACACTAAGTTCCAGAGACCACATAGTACCCATTTGTACCATTTACATTATCTCCCCAGGTTCAAGCAGAGAAACAGAAATTAGAAATGGAAAAGATCTATTGTCTATCCCCTCTATAAACACAACTGCCTACAGTACCATTCTCTGGTACTTTGACCAGCCCAATTATCAGTGACTAAAGCAATGGGGCTGCATTTACACTCACTGGACATAGTGTGTTGTCAGTAGATACCTACTGTGCTTTATTAGTATCTCTGCAAAGCTCAAGATGGAAGTATGACCGGTACCTCAAATCCCCACCCCAGAGTTCTTCCAACTGTTGTTGGTTAAATACATCTACAATAGTTTTAAGTCACTTGAGCTATTATCACAAAATAAAATTGTAACTAGGGATGGACAAACTTTGCAGGTTCAAGCTGTGTCAATCTCTCCCATTGTTTTGGGGGTCACAAAACTAACATGAGGTTGCAAACTCCTGTCACTTTAACTCAAGCACAAGTTGCAAGAGGGCAACCTTAATTTTGTAAATTTCTAACTTTAGAGTTTCTTCCCTCTGTAACCTTAATAACTGTCTTTTAATGCAGTTTTGTTTGTATGGATAGTAATGCTAGTTTCAAAATACACCTCTACCCCGATATAACGCGACCAATATAACACAAATTCGGATATAACGCAGTAAAGCAGTGCTCCAGGGGGGCGGGGCTGCGCACTCCGGCGGATCAAAGCAAGTTCAATATAACACGGTTTCACCTATAACACGGTAACCTTTTTTTGGCTCCCGAGAACAGCGTTATATCGGGGTAGAGGTGTATTTTTTAAGGTTTAGTCTAAAACTAACATACTTCTGTATAAAATGCAGCTCCTTAGAACCTTGTTTTGGTATTGATGTTATGCAATTGCTGCTTTTCTGTTTGCATAAAGGAAAACACTGTGTGGTTAGCAACAGGGGCAGCTCCAGGCACCAGCGCAGCAAACGTATGCCTGGGGTGGCAAGCCGTGGGAGGAGGCCTGCCGGTCGCCATGAGGGCAGCAGTCAGGCTGCCTTCAGCGGCATGCCTGCAGGAGGTCCGCCGGTCCCGCGGCTTCGGCGGCAATTCAGCGGCGGGTACGCCGCAGGCGCGGGATCGGCGGACCTCCCGCAGCCACGCCGCCGAAGGCTGCCTCACTGCCGTGCTTGGGGCGGCAAAATACATAGAGCCACCCCTGGTTAGCAACATGGAAATGTGAGCTGGCAACTGTATGGAGCAGCTTTTACCTATGAAAATCATTCTCTAACTTTTCAAATCTGTGGATCTGTTAATTTAAAAAGAAATCCTCTCCTGGACCCACCTACTCTCCCAAAATCCTAATCCTCTAATTGCTTCTTTATATGTGCAGACCAATAAGGAATGAGTCCATGGACCACTGATTCTCTGAGCCATAGTTTGAGAATTGACCTAAGACTAGCAAACATTCGCCCCATTTTACGAAGTCATAATTTATGTCTAACACTTCTACCCTGTGCTGTCAAGCTTTGTAACATCTCAGTCAGTTAACACATTGGTGACATTTCTGTCTAAAAAGGGCTACAGTTCCTGCTAAAAGCAAGAAGCAACAGTTTTATACAAAATTGTGACAGGAAGCATAAACTCCTGCAGCAAAAGTACTTCTTATTCCCATAGGTGGGCTGACCTGGGAGCAACCAGCTCCAAATTGAAAGAGCTGGAGAAACAAAAATATAGGTCACTGGCATTTTACCCAACTTTGCATGTAGCACACATCTTTTCTGCTAAAAAGGGCTCCATTTGCAAAGAAAGCATTACTCGTAGCTGGTTCTGAGTGCTACTTTCCCGTCGCATCCCCTTGGCAGCTGGTGCCATGTTGTAACAGAGCTATGCTCTCTCTCTCTCTTCTCTAGTGGTTTTCCCCCATTAATTTATTTCTCAAATATTTATAGTCTCTCTTTCCTTCATGAGAATTGCATAATTTGATTTACTTTTCCTTTATGCCAGTTTAAGAGGTTTAAAAAGTCTTCGTTTTATGGAGATTTTTTTTCCTGCCTTCCTAGACTTATGATTAATGCCTGAGGTGTCTGAAACTTGTGCATAAATCGTTAATGTGCATCTGTTGGAGGAATTTCTTTCAGATATCAGAAAGAGTGGAAAAAATATTAGAGACACAAGGTGGGTGAGGTAATATCTTTTATTGGACCAACTTGTGTTGGTGAGAGGGACAAGCTTTCGAGCTTACACAGAGCTCTTCAGTGTAAGTTGAAAGCTGGTCTCTTTCACCACGAGAAGTTGGGTCCAATAAAAGATATTACTTCATTCACCTTGTCTCTCTAATGTCCTGGGGCCAACACGGCTACAACACAGCATGGAAAAAAAGATTAGCATTATTACATCACTGGCAAACTGTTTTCATTCAGAATCAATATCTGGACTATATTTTTAGTACCCACCTCCTCTGAGGCCATGTCTCTTTCTCATTCCTCCTCCTTTAAAGTAAGGGGGGGGGATGTTTTCTCTTGCAAACACTCCCAGACAGATAAACTAACGTGGGGAAGAACCATAACATTTTCTTGCAAGTAGACTTGTTCGGCCAAACTACAGCAAGAAAGAACCATAGCGCTTTTGGTTCTACTGTCCTACTAAACCCTACACCCCCAGGTCCTGTAGTAGAATAGAATCATAGAATCATAGAATATCAGGGTTGGAAGGGACCTCAGGAGGTCATCTAGTCCAACCCCCTGCTCAAAGCAGGACCAATCCCCAGACAGATTTTTACCCCAGTTCCCTAAGTGGCCCCCTCAAGGATTGAACTCACAACCCTGGGTTTAGCAGGCAAATGCTCAAACCACTGAGCTATCCCTCCCCCCCAAAAAAAGCTAGAATTGACCCCCTGAAGGATTGAACTCACAACCCTGGGTTTAGAAAGCCAATGCTCAAACCATAATCACACGCTTCTTTCCAGTTATTGCCCAGTTGCTTTGCTCTGGAAAGATTATTCAGAAGGTTGCAGCAAGGCAGCTCTGGCACCTTTTAGAGTCGAGTGTATTCCCCGATCCTTTACACCCTGAGCTTTGCCCTTGGGTAGGATGCACAGGCTGTGCTGGTTTCATTAGTTGACCATCTGCCTCCAGTGATGGACATAGATCAGGTGTCTGTGCTGATTCTTTTTAGATCTGACAGCAGCCTTCAATAACCTTGATCTTGAGCTTTTGTTGACCCACTTGCAAACCTGGGCAGAGATAGGTAGGAGTTGTACATGAGTGTCTTCATTCTTTTCTCTCTCTTGGAAAGCCAGGACCACTGTTCATCCATCTCGTGGGCTTCGCTCTCCCCTCTGTTCGGTGAATGTGAAACAGCTTGGGAAGACAGTGAGAAGTTTGGGTTGGAGAGTCATCAGTATGCTGTTGATGCTCCGCTCTGCATCTGTGTTGTCAGACTGACAACTCATTCACTCAGTTTTCCCAATGTCTAGCTGAAATCGGGACATGGAGACAGCTAGCTGGCGGAGGGTTCAGTCTGAGCTCGCTATGCCGCCAGTGCTCTGGGCGGTGGGGCTGTGAGCTCCTGCCAGGCAGCGTGGCTGCGAGAGCCACCAGCTTGCCCCAGTGTTCTAGACTGCGCCATGGCGTGGCTGGCTCCAGCCAGGCGGTGCGGCTGCCAGTCCTGGTGCTCTGAGCAGTATGATAAGGGGGTGAGGAGCGGGGGGGGGGTTGGATAAGGGTCAGGGAGTCCCGTGGGGCAGTCAGGGGATAGTGAGCAGGGGGCAGTTGGATAGGGTGGAGGTTCTGGGGGGGGGCGGTCAGGGGATGGGGAACGGGGGGGTTGGATAGG
>NC_048303.1:13422508-13477854 GCF_013100865.1 Trachemys scripta elegans | reverse complement strand
TGCAAATTTGACACCATCAGATCAGGATTAAACAAAGACTGTGAATGGCTATCCAACTACAGAAACAGTTTCTCCTCCCTTGGTGTTCACACCTCAACTGCTAGCAGAGCACCTCACCCTCCCTGATTGAACTAACCTCGTTATCTCCACACTGATATATACCTGCCTCTAGAGATTTCCATTACTTGCATCTGAAGAAGTGAGGTTCTTACCCACGAAAGCTTATGCTCCCAATACTTCTGTTAGTCTCAAAGGTGCCACAGGACCCTCTGTTGCTTTTTAGTGGGAATGATGTATCTGAAACCATTCATGCTGCTTTGCCAATAGAGGAATTGATGTGGATGTGTAACAAACCTGAGAGCTGGGTCATATCTGCACTGTGCTTTCAAAGCCATTTCCTCTCCACTTTCTCTGCTCGCCTACCCCTTGATCTCTATTGCGTTTTCTCATTATGATGGTTGTTCCCCTTGCTTTTTTGGCTTTTCTTCCTTTTCTTGGGGTCCTCTCTCTTCACTTTTGTCTATGTCTGGCTGACAGCAAAATGAAACTGACTAGAGTAAAGATTTCAAGTTGTGGGAAATATTGCTTTAGATTTTGAGATCCCCTTCAGCTTCACTGCCAGGAGCGGGGAAGAGGAGTAAAGTGAAACTGACTAGGTTCTCAAATTCAGAGGGCCAGATCACCTGCTTAAAGTAAGTCAGCAGAGCTCCATTCATCTCAATGCAGCTATGTTGATTTACTCCCGCTGAGTATACGGCTCAAAAGCATAAGATAGTACAGTAGTAGTAAGTTTCTTTGATTCTGGCTGCACCAAAGAGGCTAGATTTTTTTTTCAATGCTCTGATCCATCATGATTGTTGTTCCCCTGCCAGCTGAGCCTCTTGCATTGAAATGGGGTTTAGACCAATATTAGTAAAGTAACTAAAATGCAGCTGAGCCAGAATGTACAGAGAAAACTGAACAACCAGTGTCTTGAGCATTTTCCATTGCTGTTGTTTGCCAGCATGAACCAACTGATACGCAAACCTGATTCTTTGCTGAAACACAAACCTGATTCTTACCCCTCAAAAGGCCCAACCCCTCCATTGAAGTAATTGGCCAGACTCCAGTGGGAAGAGGATCAAAATCTTATAGTGGTGTACATCAAAAGTAACTCCACTGAAGTTAATAGTTACACCGCTGTAAAACAGGCCTGAGTTAGAGGGAAAAATCAAGACCACAGGGCCAAAGAAAACTGTAACTAATATGCCTGTACCAGAAGACAGTGAGTGAATATGTATGAATGCATACCCCCCCTGCCACACTAGTGAATCATAGAAATGTAGGCCTGGAAGGGAGCTTGAGAAGTCATCAAGTCCAGCCCCCTACACTGAGGCAGGACCAAATAAACCTAGACCATCCTTGACAGGTGTTGGTCCAACCTCTTCTTAAAAACCTCCAGCGATGGGAATTCCATAACCTCCCTTGGAAACCTGTTCCAGATCTTAACTACCCTTATAGTTAGAAAGTTTTTCCTAATACCTACCCTAAATTCTCCGTTTCTGCCAATAAGCCCATTATTTCTTGTCCTACCTTCAGTGGACGTGCAGAACAATTGATCACCAGCCTCTTTGTGACAACCCTGGACATATTTAAAGACTGTTAGCAGGTTCTTTCTCAGTCTTCTTTTTTTCAAGACTATATATCCCCAGGTTTTTTTAACTTTTCCTGATAGGACAGTCTAAACCTTTTTTTCATTTTTGTGGCTCTCCTTTGGACTGTCCCATTTGTCCACATCTTTTCTAAACTGTGTGGTGCCCAAAACTGGATACAATACTCCAGCTGAGGCTTACCAGTGCCAACTTGAGTGGGGCAGTTACCTCCCATATGTTACATATGACACTCCTGTTAATACACCCTAGGAAGATATTAGCCTTTTTCGCAGCTGCATCACACTGTTGACTTATATTCAATTTATCATCCACTGTAACCCCTGGATCCTTTTCAGCAGTACAAATGTAGTTGTGCATTTGATATTTCCTTCCTGAGAGAAATACTTTGCATTTGTCTTCATTGAATTTCATCATGTGGAATTCAGAGCAATTCTCCCATTTGTCAAGGTCCTTTTTAATTCTAATCCTGTCCTCCAAAGTGCTTGCAACCCCTCCCATCTTGGAGCCATCTGCAAATTGTATAAGCATACTTTCCACTCCATTATCCAAGATTTTAAGGAAAATATTGACTAGTATCAGACCCATGACTGACCCTTGTGGGACCTCACTAGATATGCCTTCCCAGTTGGACAGCAAACTATTGATAACTACTGAGTACAGTTTTTACCCAGTTGTGGACCCACCTTATAGTAATTTCATCTAGACCATATTTCCCTCTTTGCTTATTAGAGTGTCATGTGGAACTATGTCAAAAGGCTTATTAAAATCAAGATATATCATGTCTACTGCTTCCCCACTATTCACTAGGCCAGTAACCCTCTCAGTGAAGAAAATTCCTTATTATCCTCTACGTGCTTATGAATTGATTGTTTAATCATTTGTTCCAGTATGTTTCCAGGTATCAAAGTTAGGCTGACTGGCCTGTAATTCCCAGGGTACTCTTTTTAAAGATAGGTACTTTCTTGCTTGCCCTTCTCCTAAGCCACACTTCACTTGTGAGCATGTCATGTGAAACAGTGTCAAAAGCCTTACTAAAATCCAAGCTATAATGAGGGCTAGCAATAGACCACCGCTGAGTACTTTCTTTGGATTGTTTTTACCTTCCATTGTTTTTTCCCTTTTCTTCCCGGGACTTTTGCTATGAACACAAATGACCTTCCTTCCCCGCATCCTCAGTCAGGACTGCTGGGCATAGTATTGTCCCTTTAGGCTTCCGTGTATGGGGCATGGCCACTGACTGAAGGAGCAGCGTGCAGTGGCTCAGCTGGACAGCAATACTTGTGCTCTTTATCTTTGTCCTCCTTCTGTCTTTCCTAACTCTTTAATTCTGCTGTTTATCCTCCCCTTTTGCCTCCAGATCGATAATATCCATGTCCACCAGGAAAAGGAATCCACAAAATCTTTGCCATAGAGAGTGACGGCCTCACTCAACCAAATTAGAAATATGTAGGATTTGGCAAACTACCACACTCTTCTCCATTACGATGATGCTTGTGTGACAGTAGATTATCCTTTTTTACAGCTCCCACCTGTCTGAGTTGTACATTGACTGTCACAAGCCAGTGTTGGCAACGTCACAGTTTGCTACCATGACAGGCAACACTGTTTAGTGGCTTGAGTGCAGGTTTGGGAGTCAGAAGACTTTGGTTTTACTCCTGGTTCTCCCTCTGACTCCATTTGTGATCTTGGGCAAGTCGCTTCACTTTTCTGCATGAAAAGGGATGATATTGCTTACTTACCTCAGTCAATCACCTTGAGAGTCCAGTGTTGCCAACCCCAAACATTAAAAATGATGAGTTATGCCCACCCCCCACATCATGAGATTTTAATAGATAGTAAATGTTGGCTTCTTTTAATTTGCCTTCTGGTTTTTGAGCCTTTTGAGTTCATTTGTCTCAAACTTCCCAGCTTTTCTCCATGTAGGCTAACCACTTACAAACATGAAAGCTAAGATTCTCCAGAAGCTGGGTCTGGAAGTAAAACAGCAAATATCACACAAGACATCATAAAATTATGTGAGCTGGCAACAGTGGCTCCACCCATGCTGGGGGTGGAGGAGTGCAGAGTCTGACGGTGACTATTGTATTACCATGGAAGGGGGCACAACCACTTGACTGTGATAGTACAGGGGTAGGAAGAGGATTCTGACCAAGGAATACAGACGGGCTCTCAATGTACAGTTTAGTAGTGATGCCAAAGGAGAGAGAGAGCTTAATGACAGTCTTATTCTTTTTTTAAAAGAGTTTGCCTGAGTGTAATGGGGACTCCTTACTTTCCCCCATTCTCTTGCAATTGACCTTTTGCCTTTCTTTCCTGTCCTCTTGTTTCCCTTTTCTCTGCCCTTTATTTCTAGCAAGACTGAGGACTGGGGCTATCTCAATGAAGATGGAGAGCTCGGCTTGGCCTATCAGGGTCTAAAGCAAGTTGCCAGGTCAAATGCTTTTTTCTTCTTCCTCTTTTCCCCACCTCTTCCATATGCTTATATGTACTCTCTCTGCCTCGCTGTCCTTTACAATAGGAATTGGAGATGGGGCTAACCCAAGCTGAACCACCATAACTTTGAGGGGGAGATGGAACCTTTCTAAGGTTTTGGGAAATTGTGGTCCTGAGCCAAACCTTGGCACTCATGCCCGTCTCTAGGAATACAGCAACCAACTCAAGTTTGGGTTGGGATGCAGTTCGGCAGCATTACTGCAAGCATGTATCACTGTGTCCCACACTAAAACTGTGTCCATGAACCTGATTCCCAGAGGTGCTGGGAAACCTTACCCTATCTGTGGGTACTGCAAGTGCTCAGCACCTTTTTGGATTAGGCTGAATGTGCTTTAGAGATACTTATATTTGGTGGGGAGGAACAATGGTATTTTATGAACGAACTCCTGGCTCCACTGAAGTCAATTGCATAACTTCCACTGAATTCAGTGGAGTCAGGGTTTCGCCCCAAGTGTCACAATTATAGTCCCTTTAGCTCTGACTGCACGTCTCCTTATGTAAAAGTGTATTAAAGTGCTCTGTTCATGAATGTGTAAGAAAGGATGCTAAGTCCCTTTTAAATGTAGTTTTCTTTGTCCTCTTTGCATGCTCAAATTCACCTGGATTACTCCTTTTCCACTTAATCCAATGTCTAGAAGTGTGCCAGAAGGAGAATTATTACTACCTCCGACACTCATTCCAATGCACTCCTGTTTTGTGGATGAATATATCAGAGGGAAACACTGTAGGTGATTCCTGCAATTTCAGTGTCCCCTGTGCAAGGACAGTGCATCTGTAATAACTTCTCCAAACTAATCACCTTTTAGGAGGATGAATAATGGTTAAAGTAGAATCTAGGAGTCCCAATTCCCAGTAGCCTATTCCCAATTCTGATACTATTTGGAGTGCTCAGAACTTCTGATAATTACATGCTAATCTTTCTAGCATCTCACTTTATCCTTCTGTAATACAAGGATGATAATACTTATCTGCCTCACAGAGAGGTGCTGTGAGCCTCTCCATCAGTGTTTGTAAAGTGCAATGATCTGATGAAAAGCACTATCGGGGGAAAGTAGTAGTAATATTTATTAAAATGTAGTGTCAATTTTAAAGCAATCAGAGGGTGGGCAACAGCTCTTTCGAGAATAATATGAAAAATATGACGGGGATGATTGGCTGCCTACATTCTTCAGAACAGCAGTTACAAGAGGACCATATTTGTCTGTGTGTTTGGTTCAGATCTAACCTGATCCCATATGAAACTGTATCATGAAAATACTTGTACTTTTCTGCATAGTGGAAGGTTTTGCACCTTCCAAGCCCAACACAATATTAACCTCTGACAATATGTCATTGAGGTCAGGTTAATTATTATCTCCATCTGACAGATATAAGTGTGTGTGTGCGTGCGTGCATATATATGCAGAAAATGGGGAGGAGGTTGGACTCCGCTGAACAGAACAACTGAAAAGTTTTCAGCTGAAAATCAAAAAGACAACATTTTCCATGGAAAGCAGACATTTTGCACACACACAAAAAAACAAAAAACTTTGGCTTGTTGAAAACCAAGTTTTCTGTTGAAGCACAATTTAGATAGAAAACCTTTTTGACCTACCCTAATTAAGGCCCTGATTCAGCAAAGTACATAAGCACGTGTCCACATTTAAGCACAAGCATAGTTCTCTTGACGTTAGTGGGATGACTTATGTGCCAGACTTCATGCATGTGCTTGAGTACCTTGCTGAAGACCACACAGGAAATCAGTGGCAGAGACAGAGCTAAATCTTTGGACTTAGTAACTTTCAGTCTCTTGTTCAAACCATTCAGTCTTGCTGCAACCACTATGCTAGCATTTGTAATCTTGTTTAGATCCTATTGGAATACTTAAAAGCACTAAGGGAGAGATTTCCATTTGGTACACTATAATTGGTACCCTTAAAAATAAATTAACTTGCCAAACATTGTTTATCAGTACACCCAGCAGTGCAGCCCCATTCAGGAGGGCAGTAACCTTTACATGATGAATCGTTCTTCCATTTGAATTAGGAAGGTGTGTGGGAGGAAAAGGAGAGAGAAATGCGCAAAAATGGCTCATACGGTCCATTTTACTGAAAGTACAGCTTGTGCTTTAATTTATCGCTGCACAGAACTACATGCTGTGCATCCACATGGAATTCTTCTCCTTTTGTGATTAAAGGAACCCCCCCCCCAAGCCACAGTTTCAATTTTCCTTTGATGCACTTTCTAAGGGGTTTATTTAACTTGTTATTCTTCAAGATGACTTAGAAAAGAATAAAAAATAAATGGAAAATGGAAACTTCTTGCAGTCTTTCTGCCGTATCTGAGTCAGTGTGATATTTTCCACTGCAAAGGGTTATAAAGCTAAGCCTACATTTTCAGAAGTGACTAGTGGTTTGGGGCATCTCAGTGTTTGGGTGCAAAGCTGAAGCCAACTTAAAGCAGCCTGATTTCCTGAAATTGCTTCGCATCCACTGTCTGAAAATCAAGCTGCTTTAAGATGTTTCAGATTGGGCATCTAAAAATGGAAACACCTGAAATCACTGGTGGTTGTTTAAATCTAGGCTTAAGTCTTCACTAATTCATACTTGGCTGTTTTTTATCTAGTTATTTTAAAGTATCTTTAGATATTTGGGTTTCTCAGCAAAGGATGTACAGTAACTAAACCCCTTACCGCTGCTTTGTAGGAGAAGTGTAACTTTCATATAGCACACTGAGAGCTTGATCCAGTTCCCACTCAAGTGAATGGGAGTCCTTCAGTTAACTTCAGTGAGTGGTGGACCAGGGCCATAGCACCAAATTGTCTCCCTCCCCACAAAATTATACGAATCTTCGTAGCATTTTTCCCATCACTTGAATCTAAACCACGACTGGGTGTCTTTCTGAAAGATATGCTAGAGCTCAAACAGAAGTCATGGGCTTGATGCAGAAGTTACTGGGGTACTTTGGCCGGTGTAATACAGAAGATCAGAATAGACTATCATAATGGTCCCTTCACTTCTCCTCTTATCAGGCTCCTGGAAGCCCAGCTTCAGGATCAGAGGAGAGAGCACGAAGAGGAGGTGGAAACGCTGAAAACCCAGATGGAAACCCTGAGAGACGAGATGGAGAAACAGCAGCAGGCATTTTTCCAGACCCTACAGCTACCACCAGAGGCCCAGGTGGAATTTGGCATCCAGCAAGAAATCACACGTCTCACAAATGAAAATCTGGTAAGAGACCATGTAAAACCACTGTCCTTCATGACCTATGTTGTAAAAACAGATCAGTGGTTGATAGAGGTGAGATGGGAAGTACTCCCATCACACCCACCCTTGTATATGAACACAGCCAGCCAGCCAGCAGAGCTGCCTTCACATAAGCTATATGCACTAGTGGTCCCAAGCACTCCCAGTGATGCTCCAACAACATAGTGGGCAATTGCTGTAGAACACTGAACCACTGGTTTATAAGGGTTGGATGGTGAGTAGGAGAACTCATGCTGCATGCTGTAAAAGATCATATTTTGTGATATACTCAGTGACATTGTGCCATTCTCTGGACATAAGCAAAATGGTTTAAGGCCACAGTCTGGCCCGGTGCGCTTTAATATACATAGTGGGGAAGAATAACTCCCTCCACTAGCAGGAATAATGGCTGAAATGTTATGGTCCGTCTTATGCAGGAAATCAGACTAGATGATCATAGTTGTCCATTCTGGCCTTAAACCTCTGAATCTATTAACGTTATTTATAAGTAGGGCTATGGTTTTGTCACAGAAATCATGAATTTGAATAAAGTCTGTAACATCTTGGAAATGGCTGTAAAAACACATTTGATTAGGCCCCCAAACTGAGTGGCATGGTGACCTGGTGCACGGGGTCACAGCACCATTTGGGTTTGGCCCATCCGCCCCTCCATCTATGGAAGGGTGGATGGGCCATACCTGAGAGGCACTGCATCTCCATGTGCAACACCCAGAGCAGGGAATTGGGTCCCGTCCCATGTGTTAGGACCTGCTGCTGCAGGGTGAATGCAGGGTGGGCTTGCTTGCCAAATCTTCTCTTCCCCACAGTGCCTCACCTTCAGCACCCCCAATAGTCTTCTGTATGGTAAAGTAGCAAAAACTACATTATTTGGTGACCTTTCTGTGACTTTTCATTCTTTTGCACACCTGTGCTGTGAAATTTATTAAAAATTTGTGTGCCAAAAGCGTAGCCTTATTTATAAGCATTGGCATTTCCTGAGCCCAGGTGGGTGGGTAGATGCTGCTGCCTCACTCAAGAGAGTCTGTTTGGAGAACTTTATCATGTTCAAACAGACAAGTCAGAATCATTTACATATGAATGGCAGCCAGGAAGTAAAGCCCTGAGGTGATAAACTATAAATCATTACCTACTGCATAATACTTCCAGGAGGAGTCAGGAACGGGAGACCTGGGCTTATTTATGTGAACATGTAGACAGATGAAAGAATGATTTCCTCTTCAGCTTATGTTAAACAGTCATTCAGAGAGGAGACCCCATGAGACCAATTTGGGGGGCAACTGTTAACTCATTCTTAATCCTCTGTGTTAGGGAAAAGTATGTCATACAGCAAAACAAAAATCTCTTGCTCGCTGTGTGAGGCGTTCAACTTTCATCCCTTGGCAGAGGTGCATCTCTTGCCTGCAATGACGGTAGCAGCAGCAAACCCTAGAGATAAAGGAGAAAAGCTTAGCCCTTATCCTGTTCCATTGAAGTCAGTGGCACTTATGCCATTGACTTGAATGGGAGCAGCATCCAGCCAAATGATTAATATATAGCATTTATGCTTATGCCTTGACAACAAAACAGCCCATCCTAACCCAGCACCATGAGCCTATCAGTCATTTAGTGGGTGATTAACTCTTTACATAGCCATCAAAGGGAGGGGATGACCAGCAGTATATCATGGGGATATAGGATGTAGAATAACAAAGCCCAAGGCCCAGTCTACACTACAGAGTTAGGTTGACGTAAGGCAGCTTTCATGGACTTAGCTCTGTAAGTGTCTATACTAAAATGTCGCTCCTGACGATTTGCCCGCTACACCAACTTAATAACTCCACCACTGTGAGAAGTGAAGCACTTAGGGTGATGTAGCTAGGTCGATGCAGCGTCAGTGTAGGCACTGCATTGCTTATATCATTGCATTGCAGGGAAGGGATAGCTCAGTGGTTTGAGCATTGGCCTGCTAAACCCAGGGTTGTGAGTTCAATCCTTGAGGGGACCATTTAGGGAACTGGGGTAAAAATCTGTTGGGGGATTGGTCCTGCTTTGAGCAGGAGGTTGGACTAGATGACCTCCTGAGGTCCCTTCCAACCCTGATATTCTATGATTCTATGTTGCTGCCTTTCAGAAGCCTTCCCACAATTCCCCACCCTGACAATTAAATCGGTGCAAGTGCTCCTGGGGAGGACGTGCACCGCCAACACAAGGAGCATAGTGTGGACATGAAAAAAGCAATGTAATTACTGCAGTGGCTGTATGTCAACGTAACTTAGGTCGACTTCATTTTGTAGTGTTGACTCCCTATACGGAGGTTAGGAAGAAGAATCAGATGTAGACGAGTTTCTTTTCCAAAAAGCACGTGAAGTGCAGATCTACTCTGAAGTGAGACTAGGCACCTCCTTACTCAATACTTCTGTGCCCTGTGGGTGTTCACAATCCCATATGCTGATTTCAATGACAAATATAAGTTTTACTACTGTTTACTCCTGCTACCACCAGAGTCAGCACAACTGTAGGAGAGGGAACTGGATTCTCGCCTCGCTCACCAATCATCAAAAAAGAAAAAAAATTATGATCAAGTTCCAGTTGCAGGGTGAAATTCTGACCTGTTATATGTGTGAGAGGCAGCACATGAATAACTGTGAAGGCCTAATTTGGCCTGCAAACGCTTTGTTTCTGGCAGTGGTACATGAGGTGGGAGTCTCAGGTTCTAGGGTGAGTTTGCAGGCTTGTCTACACACACAAGATGTACTGCTCTAACCATACTGGTACGGCTGAAACTACATCCTCACTAGTATAGATGCAATTATGTCGGTATAAAGGTGCGGCATGTCATTATAGCTAATCCTGTATGGGAAGGAGAATCAGCTGTAAAGCACCTTTCTACTGATATAAAACTGCATCCAGACTAGGGATTGTACCAGTATGACTTTTTTTAACCAAAATAATTGCATACACCCTGAGATAATTAAACCAGCACAAAAAATGTATGTAGCCCAGGCCTTAGGAAAAATAATCTGTCTACTTGTAAACTGAGTAGTTTTTTTTATGGGAGTCACTGAAAGGCAATGAACAGGGACTCCCTCCTGCTGTTTTTTGGAGTCACTGTTTGGAGCAGAGTCATGCTTTAAATACCATGGCAATATTATTTTAAAAGACTTTTTTAAAAGCAGTCATTGAGGGCCTGAACATGCAAGAGGCTGAGCATTCTCAATCCCACTAGATTCACTGGGAATTGAGGGAGCTCAGAAGTTCACAGCATCAGGGCCTCACGCCATAAATTCTGGATCAGAAGGTTGCTGCTAGGGAGAGAAGAAAGATGTTCTTTAAAATAACATCATGTAGGAAACTGTTTGAAAGCTGCCATTTTCTCCCTCTCTCTCACCGGTGTGCAGGAGAAACTTGACAGCAGGCTTTCTCTACTTTTCCATGAAAAGAAGCAGCTCAGGTTACATGATTGATTGGTCTGACACTGACTGAAATGGCCTCTGCAAAGACAAATCAATACGTTTTTTTTAATCATTGGATGTGCATAGATGGGCTAATTTTTTAAACTTTTCAGTACCTCGGAATAAACAAGCTTTCTGCAGGTAGGGGTGTACAGGTGCCATTCTGACCCTGTTCTTCCAAGCTCCCTGGTGATTGGGTGATTCCTGGCCACAGGAATTCTGCAGGTGGCAGTGGACATGACAAGTCTGAAAGGCAGATGTTTTCTTATCTTTGCTGTAGAAATTGACCCTGAAGTGCTGCACATTTTCAGAGATCCAGATCATAGTACAAATATCTATCAATGGAGAGATGTAAACCGCTATTCTTCAGGAAGCTTTGCAGAGTGTTGCATTTGCACACACCTTTTAACATGCTTCAATACAGCATATATGTACTTCTCAGTGTCTTTGTATCCAAGAGGGCTGGGTCCTGATCGGCCAGTGGGGCAATTTTTTAAATACCCTTTTTCCTAATTTTCAGGATCTCAAAGAGTTACTAGAAAAACTAGAAAAGAATGAGAAGAAGCTGAAGAAACAGCTAAAGATTTACATGAAGAAGGTCCAGGATTTTGAAGGTAATTCTGGTTTTGTTACCTTCTCTGGGGAAATGGAATTCTGTTACTCTAGGCTCAGTCTAGGTCTCTGGGTTTTGTTCTGTGGCTTTATGTCTCCACCTCCAACACCACAGAGAAGCATGTAGGTGTCCAGGAGCAGCGCCAGGGTTTTTGGCACCCTAGGTGGGGGTCCTTCCGCGCTCCCGGTCGTCGTTGGCAATTCTGCAGTGGGGGGGGTCCTTCCGCGCTCCTGGTCTTCGGGGCACTTCAGCGGCGGGTCCCGGAGCGAGTGAAGGACCCGCTGCAGAATTGCCACCGAAGACCCAGAGCGCGGAAGGATCCCCCCGCCACCGAATTGCCGCCCCCCCCCCAAATCCTGGTGCCCTAGGCGACCGCCTAGGTTGCCTAAATGGAAGCGCCGGCCCTGTAGGTGTCCCATGGACACCCCTAAGGATCACTGCACGTCATTCTCAGAAGCTTTTCCTCCCACTTCCAATACATGCCTGTCAGTTCTCTCCTATAGAAACAATGTGCATGACTCTCACTTCACTGTTCCTAACGGTATCTGGGCCTTGACGTTCCTGCATTCAGTGTGTTGTGGTCTGTTTTCTTGGAGGTGTTACCCTCATTGTCATATAATCATAACTTGGCACCTTCGTTGTGCTCGAATGTAAAACATGCACCTGCAAAATGGATAGCTGCTTGAGGCAATCAAAGCTTGTTTTCACTAGTACCCGTTTTAAGTGAGCACTTACTTGTCTTGCACCTACGCGTTTTTGGACATATCTCAGATTCCAAGTTCTGAACATTTGTCGCTTGAGCATTTGGTATGTCTCCTTTTTTTAAATTGTCTTGGGGACAGATTCATCCCTGGTGTAACTCTAGTGACTTTAACAGAGCCAGGCAAAACAAGTGACTTTGTTGGAAATAAGGAAATCTTAGGACCTGGCCTTGATTTGGGTCCTTTTCTCTTCTCCAGTGTATGCCAGGTCACAGTAATGCCCTGAATGCTCATGTCCGAAGAAATGTCAATTTAGGCCTATTGGTTGTATAACAGTTAGACCCCTTGCCTCATCTGAGAGAGAGAAGAGCTCTCCAGGCCTCCACAAGCTTCTAAAATGCGTCTAGCAGGTTGAATCCCTTCATCCTGATGCCCTTATTCTTTTTTTTCTCCTGAGGATTCCTGACCCATTGAACTTGCAGCCCTAGAGACTATGGAACAAGGAGTTTAAAGATCACAACCCATCACATTGCTGCTGTTATACTGGACTTTTTAAACATGCACCTGGAGGTGCATTTCTTTAGGCCTCAAGAACCCCCTAGGGTGGTCTATCCATTTAATCCTTATTCTTCCCCTATAGCACTCTAGGGGCTTGTCTAGATGAACAGTGAGTGTGCAGCAAACTGTGGTGTAAATCTACAGTGTGCTGTACACTAACTGTCCATGTGGACCTTGCTGCTGCCCACCGAAAGTTCCCTAGTGTGCTGTGACATACTCTACTTTGAAGCGGGAGTATGTCAAAGAACACTAGGGAATTTATAGTGTGCAGTAGGAGGGTCCACACGGACAGTTAGTGCACAGCTTGCTGGTGCACGGTAGAGTTATGCTCCACACACTAGGTGTTCATCTAGACAAGACATTACATGTAGCTTAGGTTTCCTTGGCCATCCTTCTTTCACCTTTCAGGATGGGTTTTCTTGGATTATCCTCTTATTTGTATGCAGGTTTTCTATAGTATTGAAGCATAACTAGGAAATAGCACCATCCTCTTCTGTAGTTCATCTTCCATATTTCAAATGTCTAACAATGAGTTTGCTTCCTATTCGTCCCCCAGCTCCTTCTTTGGGACCTTTGTTCAGTAGTCTTAAGGCACTTTCTTCATTACTATTACACTGCCCATTCACCTACGTGTTTCAATGACATTCTTTCCTATGTATGCAGGGTACATACATAGGAAAGGCATGCAGGCATTCAGGACCAGATACCAGCCCCCATATTCCATAGCAACATTTGGGATTTGGAGTTAGTGCTATGACCGTCACAAAAGTATTTGCGTAGAGCCATCATCATAGACTTTTTTTAGGGTCTTTCTTCTTTGATCTCGTTCAGAATTATGTCTGTCTTTACTAAATGTAATTAAAAGTTAACACTTTTGTCAGATATTCCTCATCTTTTTTCTTTGTCATCCTACAGACTAGTCACCAGTTTCTTCTCCAAGTAATTTAGGAGTTCAATGCAGGTCATCGTATAGGTTTTCTTTCTCAAAGCTTCATTCTTCATGGAGGAGGCCTAGCTTCAGAGCAAGAGGGAGGAGTCAAACTTCTTGGCGTGCGTATAATAGGCATAACAAATGGA
Source organism: Trachemys scripta elegans (assembly GCF_013100865.1). NCBI lineage: Eukaryota > Metazoa > Chordata > Testudines > Emydidae > Trachemys > Trachemys scripta. Next base: position 13,464,084 of record NC_048303.1, on the reverse strand, counting down.
GACTCTGTTCTGCAGCTGCCACAAAGCTCTCTGTTGCCCAGTGAGTCTCTGTGACCTCTCCAATTGTAATTCTTCTGTATTCTATTTTGGTACGATACTCTGGGCAGGGGATGAGCCCAGCAGCTTTCTATAGTGGAACAGCTGGACACAGGTGAAATGTATGCATTGCTCTTCAGATGGATGTGCACAAGAACTTCTGCTTCAGCTCTAATGGCCAAATTCTGTGTCATTCCACCTTACTGTATGGGTGAAGTCATTGAGTTCAATGGACTGAGATCTGGCCTGGTGTGAAAGAACAGAATTGGGTCCCACGTTTTTAACCTCCCTCACCCCACCCCAAGCCATGCTTAGGGCACTTTTGAACCTTAGTCTCAGTTACCGTTATGATAAAAAAAACTTCAGTCAGTCACCTCATCCATCCTCAATGTATAGTCCTAAACCAAAGGGTGGAGATAACTGGGAAGTTATTTCCCAAATTATGCTGAAATCTTTCAATTGTCTTCAGTGGACGTTGTCAGTCCCTGTATCGTCAACCTCTTCCAAAGATCCTGGATTTGTTGATGTGGATCATCTTAAACCTGATAAATCATCCACAGAATTGAGGCGAGAATGGATGTCCAGCTCTTACTAGAAGGCATTTACCTGACATATTTGGTACATGCTGTGGGATTTGAAACGGTCCTTTTAATGACTCTAAGTGGCCCTTGCTCTTTTAATGCAGTGTATATTGTGGCTGACGTAGTGTTTCAAAAGGAAACTCCACCTACTCTTAAGTAATTCTGTTCTGTGACTAATACGGGGATTAAAGATATTTAGAAAGGTTGCTGGAAAATGCCCCAAGTTTGAGAAAATAATATGGAGACAAGAGATCTATATGGCATAGAAACTATTTCTCTTCCTCACTGGATACAGTGATAAACTATGGTGCTCTGATTTTATGAATTGATTTCAGAAAACTAGACATGAAGTGAAATTAAGCTGAATAAACAGGGAATTTCACAGTAGCACAGCTGGTGCAGATGGCTTTTGTCACTGTAATTTACATGCATCCGACTGACATTTACCATTACTTGCATTAGTCCTTCATAATTTTCCATTTGATTAAAATTGTATGTAGGTACAATCCTCAGCAGCGTGACACGGTAGTTTTTAATTTTGCTGTGCATTCTGCGACAAGATATGTTGCTTACGCATATTTTCCCAAAGCCTGGCTTTTGTTAGTGTTAGTAATACGTTCATAAGATTCCAGTAAGGTCACCATCTTCTGAATATTGTCCAGTGAATCTTACATTTATTAAAGGAACTAATGTTTGTAGGTTTTTAGGCCTTATCTTGTACCCTTTACTTTGTCAGAGTTCTGCCCGAATGAGGAGTTCAAGTTATGGTTCTGGTCCTTTATCTGTCTATCTAAAGCAGCTAATATTATAACAAACTCATGTCACACATTCACACAGGGGTGATCCAAAGGCCGTTAAAGTCAAAGGAAAGACACAAAGGACTTCAACAGACTTTGGATCAGACCTGTAATGCATAGTTATCATGGAAGTACCGTGCTCGGTGATTCATTCAGCCGTCTTCAAAGTTGTCTCTTTCTCGTCACAGCGACCCAAGCTGCAGCACAGACAGAGAGGAAGCGACATGAGCTTACCAGGCAGGTCACTGTCCAACGGAAGGAAAAAGATTTCCAGGGAATGTTGGAATATTACAAGGAAGATGAGCCACTTCTCATCCGAAACCTCATTACAGGTTAGGACCTTATTTGCCTCTCTTTCCATTTCCCTCTCCCGTTTCCTTCTAAACCATTAAAATATGAAATACTAACCCAATTTATTTTTGTATCACTCCAGGAGATAGATAGATTATAGATATCTATATATATATATATATAGTGTGTGTGTGTGTGTGTATTTAACCATTTGAATGAGTTTGTTTGCTTTATTTCAAGGTATAACATAGCTTGATATTTGTAAAACCTCTCTAAATTGAGCATATTAAAGGCATGTGGTACTCAGCTACCTAGCTAAGACCTTGATTCAGCAAACTATTTAAAAATGTGCTTAAGTGCTTTGCAGAATAAGAATGGATTTAAACCCGGGTTTAAGTGCTTTATTGAATAGGGCATAAATTCTCATCTAGCTTTGACTTTTTTTCCCTTAGATTAAATTGTCTGAAGTCCATAATTACAAAGAAAAGAACGGAACGTGTGTTTTACTGATTATAACTTTCTTTTTTCAGACTTAAAAATTTGTTTTCAGGTTAATAGCAATGGGGTTCTGTACCTGATTCTCCAATCATTCCTGAAAAGCAAGTGCTGGAATGTTTCATTCATTTAGTAGTTTGTTAGAGTAAATGAGCACAGTTATTTCTGATGTGCACAGATATAGCACAGGGTAAGCAGTAAATAAACCAACCTTGAGTCCTCGCTTGGGTTTATATTCTATATTAATAGCTTCTGTTTTATGTTGGTATCTTATGTATGCATGTCCTTGTAAGCAGGGGGAGGGTAAGGATAAGGATGGAGGTTCCTCCCACTTTGAATTTACAAATTTGAAGCTTCGCAATATAATTTGTAAAGGGAACCTGTGACTTTCATTTTATGAATCCAAAAATTAGAGGATAATACAGACTCAAGGAAAAGTGATTGTTCCAGAAGAGAGGATTTTTTTTCTCCAAATCAGTGAAGTAAATCTGGTGTCCTGGAGTTGGTAGCCCCTGTTTGAACCTCTTCAGTGCTGTGCCCCATATCTTCACACATCTAGCACACTTTTGGTACCATGTAAATAGTAGCATACTAGAAATGGGTTTGGCGACACATAAATGCTGCTCCTCACTTGTGAAGAGTTCCATTATGTTTGAGAACGGGTGGCACCAACAGTGCCAAGGGAAATCTCTCAAACTGTTTCAAGAATTTTATAAAAACAAAGGGTTTTGGAGGGTTTTTGTTTTTGTTTTTTAAAATCATGTTGATTTCAGTGTTGGGAATAATCCCTTCAAACTGCCCAGCAAACCCCTGAGGGACTGGTAATTAGCCACACTTCTGATCGTCTTCCAACAAATAGTAACCAGCATCTGTGACACATGACTTCAGATTCCCCTGGCCCAGAAATCTGGAACTATTTCTAGGTGAAGCCCAGCACCATGTGTGTTTGCTTAGAACTGTGAGTGTCCAGAGGCCCCTGCGCGAGATGCTCAGAACCTTGCAGCATTGAGCCCCGAAAGAGAGAATGAAAAACAAGAGTAGTCAGTGCTTTGGTCAGATCAAGAACCTCCTTTATCCAACTCTCTCATATAAGCAGCCATCCTCGTGTTTTCCCTTCCCACTTAGTAGTGTGCTTTCAATTCAGTGCTGTTTAGTGTTCTAAAACGATATGGACAGAATTCATGCCGTCATAGGAAATTCATTGACTTCAATGGAGTTATACCAGTGACAAATTCACCTCCAATTTGTCTCATTCTTTTGTTGTCCTTAGATCTAATTCTTACTCAAGGATGACAATGCATTGAAAATGCTAAAATGAAGCTGTAATTCCTTAAGTGGGCAATAATTGTCAACCTTACACCATGATGGGTTGACACATGGAAAAGGGATATTACAATACAGACCTTCAGCCTCTTGTAGGCCTGTGGAACAGAAACATTTTGTCATCTAAGCCATTCTGAGGTCTCTGCAATATGCAGCTTCTTGAGCGCTACTTATGCTGAAGGCTTTGGTTGGAGCCACTGCTGGCACATGCTCCACCATCCAATACTCAGGTTTTTGTCACACTTGCCTCACTACGCATTAGTGTTTATGATTTCTGTTATCACACCCACGTATAATGAAACGCTACAAAAAGTAAATGAAGAATGGTACCAGATCACAGCAGTAACTTTTAAAGTTTCTCCTCTTTGGGCAATCCCTGCTTTCACATTAAATATTTAGTAAATTCCACTATGCGCTATCCTGATTCAGCATGTTGATGAAGAGTAGATTTAGTAGATAGTATTTCTGGAGTGGTTTCTGTACACGATAGCGGGGCAGCTTGTATGAAACATTTTCAAGAAGTTCAGGAATTTCTCAGAGATGAGCTTAAGTTGCAACGTTCAGAACTGATCTTTCCCAGATATGTGAGATGTTGGTTTCCACACATCTCTACTGTTTCTGATTCTCCTGCTCAGCTAACAAAAGTTAGGTTGTAAGAAGACTCCCTTTTGTTTTGTTCCACTTCTAGATCTCAAACCGCAGACAGTTTCTGCCACAGTTCCATGTCTTCCTGCTTACATCCTCTACATGTGCATCAGGCATGCAGATTACATCAATGACGACCAGAAAGTGCACTCCTTACTCACCTCCACCATAAACGGCATTAAGAAAGTATTAAAGGTATGTCTTCTTTGTATTAAAATGAGCTCTGAGGCTGCATGTGATGTAACGCTCTAGTTCTGAGGTTGAAATATGTACCTAAAGATGTCTCATTTTATAGATTCAGATGGCAATCATGCAAATATTCAACAAACTCATGCCCCGAGTATAATATTGACATGATAATATTACCATTTATTATTGCTGTTTGTTTTACTCTGGGATTTTCTTTTAAAGTCAACTAAATATAGATAATAAAACTGTCCCAGTACATGTGGGTTTTAAAAATCATCGAAGAGTTAGGGTACATCCAGACTACCCGCCGGATAGGCGGGTAGCGATCGATCTATTGGGGATCGATATATCACGTCTCGTCTAGACGCGATATATCGATCCCCGAACGCGCTCCCATCGACTCTGGAACTCCACCAGGGTGAGTGGCAGTAGTGGAGTCAACGAGGGAGCCGCGGCCGTCGATCCCGCGCCGTGAGAACAGGAGGTAAGTCGAAATAAGATACGTCGACTTCAGCTACGCTATTCCCGTAGCTGAAGTTGCGTACCTTACCTCGACCCCTCCCCCACCCCAGTGTAGACCAGCCCTTAGATGTAAATTACTTTTCTACAGATAGGAGAGATGCTCAGTGAGTGAACCATCCATAGAACACAACTCATTTTGCCACTAGTCTCTCTTTTGGCTTCCTGACCTGCTAACTCATTGTTTTACTTCCCTTCTGGCTTTTGCTTCTTAAATCACTTGAATTGAGAACAGGGGAGGCTGGCTCTTTTATGTACCTGTGCTATAACCTAATGTGCTGGTCACATATCGCTTTAATGTCCACGATACTCCAGCCCAAAATAGACTCTGATTTATAACCATTTCTCCCAATCTCTTTCAACTAGGCCCTGCTTCATTTCAAACAAAGACAAAACATGAAATTTCTGCAGTGGGATGAATCATTAAAGTTCCAGAACAAGCAGGGCCATCTCATCCTAATTAACGTTCAGTTCTTAGCCAAAGAATCTTCCGGGGTTTAGCTGCACTACAGTAAAGAACTACAAAAATGGAATTATGAATTATACTGAGTACTTCTGTCGTGCTTTTCATTTCCAAATTGCTGTACTAACATGAATTGCTATTTCGCCTGCCTCATAAGGGAGGTGGGTTTATATCCATTTTGTACATGGGAAAACAGAGGCACCAAGAGGTTGTGATTTGCCTGACGGCAGCGAGTGCGTTGTCAAAGTAGGATTGGAATTTAAAATTATTGGTGACTGTGCACATGTTCAATCCACTAGGCCACATAGTGGTGCCTCTCAGCTTTTGCAGGTTAAGGAAGCTCTTTGTTAAACAGAATGCTCCGCACTCAGAGTGAGGCCCTAGGGCACGTCAAATATAATACAGTAGCAATACAGGTTAAACTTATGCTCAATGCCACATCTCTTGATGTCTCACATAGCTATTAGACCATCAAATCCAGTGTCCTGTTTCTGTCAGTGGCCTATATCTCATGCTTCAGAGAATGGCAAAACAAACTAACACAATGCATCTAACCAAATGAACAGTGTCATACGTGTTGGTGGAGAATCCTTCCTAATCCATGCAGGTGATTTGTTTATGCCTTGAAGCATGTGATTTGATTAGCTAATTTTACTATATGGGCCATGTTCTGCTTTGTGCTGCACTGTTGCAAATTCAGAGCAACTTCAGTGACTCAAATGGAATTACTCTGGAGTTACTAAATTCTGCTCTTAATTAGAGCAGTGTAGCAGCCATGGTAACAGACGGTAACAGAGATTTCATGCAGGAATGAAAATAGCATGCCATTCATTGCATGTGTTGTACACAGGGTTATAGTTCTACTATTAGGACAACCACCTTGTCCGAATAGACCAGCTTCATATGCCAAAGAGGAATCTCACGTGTTAATTTTGCTCTTCACAGAAACACAATGATGACTTTCAGATGACGTCATTTTGGTTGGCTAACACCTGTCGCCTCTTACATTGTCTAAAGCAGTACAGCGGGGATACGGTGAGACATTTATGTAAAGAACAGAGCTTCAGAAAAACGTTCACCCCGTTTTGAAATCTCTTGTTCATTCCACTTAAGTGCTCATCTCCAGGCACCCCATACCTGGGGTCAAACTAGGATGTTAAACTATCAATAATCGTGCTGAAATGGTAAAAAGCTTTGAGAGATTCTTACAACAAGGGCCCAAGTCTCTGCTCACTGACTCTGGTGTCACTCAGGAGTGGCTCCTGTGAAATTCATAGAGGAATACTGGTGTAAAACTTGTTGCAGTAGAATATCAGTCCCTTAGTTTAAAACTTTTCCCTCTAGTTCTAGCAATGTTCAAAGGTCAAACACACAATTAGCTGTTCTGTGATTGAAAAAATCTTCTCTTGGGTCCAATACTGACAGCCCTCCCCTTGACTTCAATGCAGTCAGTTTGCAGGATTGGGCCCTTCATTAAGATGATTTTTAAAGAGAAAAAATGGGTTTACATTTTTTTTCTTAAAGTTATTGCTTTTTCTTAAATTGTGCTCAATTTTCTGAACTTCTGAGGTGCATGAGATTTCAAAAACTATTAATCATAATGTAAAGTTTCTTCAGGGAGGAGGTAATCTCTTATACCAGTCTTCTTGATACAGTTTCACAGTTTTCACACCTGTTCAGTTTAGTGTCAATCAACTTTGATAATCTGTGTTCAAATCAGATTATCGCAGTTCTGGTAATATAAAAAATATTTATATGGTACCTGTCCACTGGGATGTTGACACTACTTTAGGTACAGCCATATAGTATGGTACCAAAATTTGGAACATAGAGATGCTTGTGTAGTTTCCTTCTAATTCACTCTCGATTTGTGTTAAACATAGCCAGCCGTCACGCTTCAAAGGATACAGGCAAGTATATTTGTTTAGGCCCAATATTTCCTTGGAATCAAATTATCTGTCAAGTTTCTGTAGATTCTAATGTGGGAGACACTGTATAGCCAATAATTTGTATATAGTATGAAAGGAATAGTATGGGTAAGGCTTGATCAGTAACAGTGGTTTGTGCTTCTGTATGCCCTCTGCTGTCTCTGTAGCAGTACTGCATTTAACAAAAACAACGAGGAGTCCTTGTGGCACCTTAGAGAATAACAAATTTATTTGGGCATAAGCTTTTGTGGGCTAGAACCCACTTCATCAGATGCATGGAGTGGAAAATACAGTAGCAGGTATAAATACACAGCACATGAAAAGATGGGAGTTGCCTTACCAAGTGGGAGGTCAGTCTAATGAGACAATTCAATTAACAGTAGGATATCAAGGGAGGAAAAATCACTTTTGTAGTGGTAATGAGAGTGGCCCATTTCAAACAGTTGACAAGAAGGTGTGAGTAACAGTAGGGGAAATGAGTATGGGGGAAATTAGGTTTTGTAATCACCCATCTACTCCCAGTCTTTATTCAGGCCTAATTTGATGGTGTCCAGTTTGCAAATTAATTCCAGTTCTGCAGGGGAATTCTCAAGTTGTTTATTAAAAGCAGAGCTGAAAACTTTGGGAGACACCTGCAAAAAATCAGGTATTTTAGTGTATAATTCATAAGTTAACCAAGAGGTCAAAATATTTTATTATCATGCAAATATTTCCGTTCTTACAAAGAAGTTTTAACTTGAAGATTAAAATATGTGGCTCCTGGTGGCTCTATATAAGTATGTGCTCATGATATAACAAATGAGTAGCCTAGTGTTTAATAGGGAACTGAAACAGTCATTTTCAATTCAATGGGAAACATGCTTTATCTTTTAATTAATTGGCATTCCTTTCCCCTTGCTGAAATTAAAATGAAGCTGATTACTTAATGATATTTCATTTTAAAAAATTCAAATAACTTACGAATAAGCTGTTGAATAATCGTAGGTGATTTTTGAGTCTTGATCTTTTTTTCAACTGTTAAGACCAAAATCTACAATAGGTAGCATTCTAGAAACATTACACTTTCATTTACTTTTACAGGCCTTTATGCAGTGATGTCAGTGGACTGTTATTAGGCGGAATAACAGAACGGGGCGGGTTGGTCTCTCTTTTTGTTTTGTTTTTAGGGTTTTATGACACAAAATACCGCTAAGCAGAATGAGCACTGTCTTAAGAATTTTGACCTCACGGAGTACCGGCAGGTTTTAAGTGACCTCTCCATTCAGATCTATCAGCAGCTCTTTAAGATAGCAGAAGGCATGTTGCAACCCATGATAGGTATGTTTGGGGTATTTATATTATGTGACAGTGTATATGAGACCTTTGCTCTGTGTTAGCAACACTTCTTCTCACCCAAACGAAAGCATGTGGTGGCATAAAACAGATAACAGTTTAAGAAATATATCCCTAGTGCTCTGGAGAAGGCCACTGTGGTTGGTGGCTTTATTTATAAAGTTCATGAATGAGACAGTGCTTGAACTGAAGGGAAAGTCAATGGGATTTTTCCCAGTGATGGAATAGTCTGTCTTCCTCCTCCTTTTGGGGAGCTGGTAGTGCCAAGAAGTGGAGCTATGACATTGTTTCTAATCCCAGTCCTCCATTCCAGGCACTGACATGGATATGAAGTTTGTGTGCAACTGTAGGACCAAAAATCTCAGTCACTTTGTCCATCTTTCTGCCAGCGAAGGACTCTCCCTTCAACAATATATATTCTCTAGCTATGAGGTTTCCACCACTTCCCTTGGGAGACTGTTAGTGTAAACATTTCCTATGTTCTTCTAAAACTGTTACTACACCCCTCCTACCTATACCTGCTTGTACCGGACTGTACCATCTCAGCGTGTGCAGCCTTCTGCTCCTTGGAGAGACGTGTCATATCCCTCCATTAATCATTACTTAGCCAATGGATACAGATTTATTTCTTTTCATCTTCTTTCCCAGCCACTTAATCACTTTAAATGTAGACTTGATTAAGGCTACAGGTTGGGACTAAAAGGAGAGTTTATTATAGCTCTGGGCAGAGGTATTTGTAATTTTCACAGTATGTTAAGTAAATTCTTCTTAACATTAATACATAGGACTTTTCACCTTCAAATTACTTTATAGCTATTAACTAATTAATCTTCCTAACTGAAGTACGCCGCCGAGGTAAGTACAGTAAGTTAGTTATCCCCATTTACAGATGTTAATGACTCTCCCCAGGCCACAGAAGGAATCTGTGGCAGAGCTGGGATTAGAAATTGAGAGTTCCTGGATCCCAGTCATTTCCTCATACTGTTAGGCCATAATATTGTCTTGTTTTGTAGAATGCAGCATATTAGCAACTACATAAAATTAACCACAGATTACAGGTAATCTAACAAATCATTCCTGGTGACTTATAGGGAAATGTAGGCCTTGTCCCCATTCCTTTCTGAAATTTTCCCCCCAGTGTCTGCAATGTTGGAAAATGAGAGTATCCAGGGTCTGTCAGGCGTGAAGCCAATGGGCTACAGGAACCGATCATCCAGCATGGTAGATGGTGACAACTCTTACAGCTTAGACGCAGTCATTCGCCAACTGAATACGTTTCACAGCATCATGTGTGACCAGGGCTTGGACCCGGAGATTATTCAGCAAGTCTTCAAGCAGCTCTTCTACATGATCAATGCAGTAACGCTGAACAACCTCCTGCTGAGAAAAGATGTCTGTTCGTGGAGCACTGGTATGCAGCTCAGGTAGGACATTGGCTGAGACAGTGATGGGAGGGCACCTGCTTATGTACAGGCAACTTGTTAATTTGTACAGTGGGGAAGGTAGTAGACTAAATATTCCAGCAGAAATAAGGAGGGAATTTTATGGGATCAGCAAAGCTGTGTGAAATAGGCTTGAAATTAGACGAAGGTTTCTAACCATCAGAGGGGTGAAATTTTGGAACAGCCTTCCGAGGGAAACGGTGGGGGCGAAGGACCAGTCTGGCTTTAAGATTAAGCTAGATAAGTTTATGGAGGGAATGGTTTAACGGGATAACGTGATTTTAGTCAAATCATCAGCGTGCCATCGCTGGTCAATAGTATCAATGGCCAATGAGGGTCTGGCTGGAGAATCTTGCCTGCATGCTCGGGGTTCTACTGATCGCCATATTTGGGGTCGGGAAGGAATTTTCCTCCAGGGTAGATTGGCAGAGGCCCTGGAGGTTTTTCGCCTTCCTCCGCAGCATGGGGCGGGGGTCGCTTGCTGGAGGATTCTCTGCGACTTGAAGTCTTTAAATCACAGAATTTGGGGACTTCAACAGCAGAGTCAAGGGAAAGGGGTTGGGTCAGCTTTTGTGGCCTGCATCATGCGGGAGGTCAGACTAGATGATCATAATGGTCCCTTCTGACCTTAAAGTCTATGAATCTAAAACAGGGAATGCATCAGAAACCACAAAAGTCCAGGAATAAAAGCAGGAAGGAAGGAGCAGAATATAAAGTGAATTCCAATTGCATAATAACTGCAACAGATTGTTCGCTTTGTGTTTCTGATTTAAATGCTCTTTGCAGTGCCCATCTGTACTGCAGTATCACAGACATTTCTAACGTGCCCACCATAGTAATATCTGAGGCTATTAGGTTCATGCAGACAGACCTATGAGCCTGTGCGTATATCCCTGTTGACTTCAGATGGGCTCCATGCAGGCACAAGGGTCTGTCCACGTGGATCTGATTACAGAATCAGCTCCAGGTGCCTAGTATCTATCTTAATAGGTATTTAATTTGCTGTGATTATGGGAATTCCATTTAGTGCAACCGTACAAAACAGCAATGAAAATTTACCTGCTATGGCACAAACCTTCAACTGCTTTTTGTGATAAACATTGATGATGATTTAAAAACAAACTCCTAATGATATTTTGCTTGCATGCGGAGATCAGAAAGACTAGGACTGTGCTTGGGCACCGGAGTTTGGGGGAGGCACCTCAGGTCAGAGTTTCAACGGTATTTAGACTCCTAGTGGGATTTTCAAAAGCCCTTAAGCAGGTTAACTAACTAACTCACATTGAGATCAATGGAAGTTAGGTGCCTAACTTGCTTTTAGGTACTTTTCAAAACCACACCAGCCACCTAAATACCTTTGAAAATCTAGCTGCTTGTGCCCTTCTACCTTTACACAGCTAGATAAAATCTAGCCCGTAACTTTATTAATATTCTCCTGTGGTTTTGTGGAGTCCAGGAGTTTGTACTGGTTCTCAAGACCACTTAATCAGTACGCATCACACATCTGCATCAAAAACTCCACTCGTTCCAGCAATGCAATGTTTCTTAAACTAGTAAATGAGCCCTCAGAAGAAAACTTTCAACTGACATCTTACTTGTGTGGGGCCAGGTATAACATAAGCCAGCTGGAGGAATGGTTGCGTGGGAAGAATTTGCAACAGAGTGGAGCAGCAGAGACAGTGGAACCCCTGATCCAGGCAGCACAACTGCTTCAGCTCAAAAAGAAAACTTCAGAAGATGCTGAGGCTATCTGTTCCTTATGTACATCCCTCTCTACGCAGCAGGTAAGGGACTGGAGGACATGTTTGCTATGAAACAGGTGCGAGTTCTTTCCCATGCATTACAGCAGTAAGGATGCTTTAGGACACAGTACTCCTCAAGTGTCACATGCTGGGTGGGACATACCCTTTTTGAGTAATTTTCTGGTCACATCCTGCCCTCCCAGCCGCTACTGCTGCCAAGAAACTAGCTGCCAAGCTCTCTAACTCTCCTGACAGGTAATCTCTATATTTGCTGTGCAGGGTAGGATCAGGATCCATGAATCAGCTGTGGGTAATGCACACATATCTCTGTCAGCCACCCCCACTTCAAATTCCTCTTCCTCCGTTAGTAGTGGCTTCAGGGCCCAGCTGTGACTTCCCTGGATGGTGATGCCACCTCCACTGCTTCCAGCTTTAGATAGGACCATCCCACCTGCTTCAGAAACATACACAATTCAGGCAGCTACAATGGGAGAAAACACTTGTGGGGCGGTCCTCATAACTAACAGTTCTGCTGAATAGTGAGTGATACTTCTTCTAAATGCAATAGGTATTCTGTAAAACTGTAAGAAAACCATCCTGCTATTTTGAGCAGTAGAGATGTCTCACGTAATAACAAGAATCCTCTACAAATCTGTAGCAGTGGTACCTCAAAATTGATTTACTGTTGGCCTGTGGGCTGCCTTCCAGCTTTGCCTTTGGCAGATAATGAACAAACCATTTGCCAGTAAGTGTTACAGGCCTCCAAAATAAAAGCTCTGAGTTTCTTTTGGACCAGACTTCACAAGAACGTTACAAAGAAGTGTATTTAATGGGAAGGGAAGGAAAGAGGAGTAGAGCAGAAATCTATGTCTCTGGGACCCCTCATTACAAAACGGGAGAGAGAAAAGGTGAGATCTCCCATGTCATCCCTTCTGTGTACAGACCAGTCTCTTTCACTGCAGCGTGTAGATGTCAAGACACATGCTACAACATGGAATATTCTTTTACAATATAGAATATTCTTTTAGGGACTGACATCTGTAGCTGAGCTTTCAGATGATGTCATTGTTTTTCAGTCCTAGTAGCTGAAAGCTTGTGCTGTCATATAGGTGTGGCAATTGGGCCATAATCCATCATCTGTGCAATCTCCCTCATACAATGAAACACTTGTATGCAAACTAGCTGTAGAATAAGGATGGCAATTGGTTGAGTAGCCTCTGATATCACAATGGTCTAGGACTTGTGGCACGGTATAGATGCATGCCTTGCTGTCACATGGGTATAATTAGTTAAGTCAAAATGGCTGAGAACGTAAAAATCAGACTGTGAATCCCAGTGATGATTTAGCCTGGTAATATTCTGAACAAAAAGAGTTCTCAACCATGCTTGTAACTGTTTGCATTGCTTCACACTGACTCAGACATTCAGAGTGACAATACTAGAATCATATTACATAGAATGTTCCACAGTGCCACTGTTTTTGCTAGGGACGTCCGTAGACCATGAAAGCCAGGGTCCTACCCTGAGGAGCTTAAAGTATAAATCAGTGGTTCTGTCTTTGTGACCCAGCATCCACAAGCAGCTTCTTATCAAGGCCCACTCTATCCTAAAAAATTGTGCTCAGAGCAAGAATTCATGAGTAGATTTTGAGGTGACAAAAGGTTGAGAACTGCTACTTCAATGTACCAGTTGCTCATTGGGTCTGATCAGGCTTCCATTTAAATCAATGGCAAAACTCTTGTAGACTTCAGTGGAGCAGGTCCTTAATCTTCAATATTCAATTGTACACCCTTTTATCTGACAAACAGTGGAAGCGAGGAGTAGTGTGGGGTGCTGGGTGTTCTAATCCTCCCTCCACCACCGTCTGTGCAGCCTTTGGAATTAACACTTGTCCTCCACAGCAGCTGAGTGGAATGGGTGGGTGGGTGGAGGGGGTTGAGAGCCATGGATGAGGAGCTGCAGCAGGATTGGGCTAAAACCAGAAAGGGTGTGGCTGAAGTGGCAGCAGGAGCATGAAGGAGGGAGCAAGTTGTCTATCCAGAGTCTTCCTGGATCTTAATGCACATGTGGTGCAACCTTTCAGGTGTCCCCATCACAAACCCACCTGTAGGTGGAGACCCACCAGTTGGCAAGTACTGTTCTAAAAGATGGACTTGACCGATAGCTGAGGACATAACATGCACCAGGAAGGGAACAAGGGAGCACGAGAAATTCGACATATGCTCGCGCCATTACTCAGGTTGCTCGCCCACAGGTGGTTTAAATGACATTCAAAGATGAATGTTGTAGACACTCATCTCCTATTTTCTACGTACAAGTTTTCCTATTACTCTTCATTCAGTTCTGTTCAGCTTTCTTGAGATTCTAAGTATTTACACTAAGTTAAGATGGTTAGTTCACAACCTTCTCTAATGACATGAAGGAGCACCCCCAGCGTTCCTCAATTTACACGCCTTAGCGGTCTCCTATATGGAGACTGATGCAAAATTCTACAAAAGTGGCAATATCAAGAAACTGGGTAGCGGCACTTCATGCCATTGAGAAGTTCAGCTGCTGCTGGCCATCTAAAACCCTGTTGTTTTGTTTCCAACAGATTGTAAAAATATTAAATCTCTATACTCCTGTTAATGAGTTTGAAGAACGTGTGACAGTAGCCTTCATCCGAAACATTCAGGTAAGTTAAATGGCCATAAAATGGAGACAAACACCAACAGTGAAAGATCAGCAACTGTGAAAATCCAAAGAGAAAATGGTATTGATTTAGCATTAATGTTCCATCTCACTTCTCTCTCTGCTTTTAACACATGATTATGAAGGTTCAGTGCTTGTAATCAAAGGTTCTCTGGTTGTTAAAGGGACACTGTCAGCCTACTGAAGCCTTCACGTATACATCCTTAAATAGTAGTATCTACTGTTCTACAAAACTTCTCTTCCTGAAGAATGCCTCACAGCACATTAACTACTACTCTCACTACCCACCACTGAAACGCAGCCATCTCTGGGGAGGGATGTGTCAGTCCTTCAACACTGTTTAACACCAGAACATCACATAACAGTTTAAAAGGGAAAGAAGCATACTATATCCAACTGAAATAACAAGAGGCAGGTCATGAGTAATAAATATATGCTGCCTAATCAGAACTGGCCAGAATGTAATGGTCAGCACTTCTACCTTTGCGTCATGGGATTGTTCCTGACCACAAAAGGCTAGGCAGTATACAAATGTGAAGTTAAATTAATTTAGATTCAATACACAAAGTAACTTTACATTTAACAGATAGCTAGAATGGGGATTACTGGTATCTAATCCTTAGAATTACTCATCAGGTTTTTGTTTAATTTTAGTATATTACTTTAATAGGTTTCATATTAGTTGTACATGCACATAACAGGGCATAACATCAAGTTATTCAGATTCACTCACACTTACTTTTTTTATTGTAAAACAAAGACAAAACAAGATTGAGGGTCTCTCTAAAATTACCCAACAGGAAACAAGACAAATATTGTATTGTAAGTGACATCTGCAATATGGACTTTTTTTTTGGGGGGGGGGGGGGGGGAGTCTTAATGTTCTGGGTAAAAACACATTTACGCAAAATAGTTGCTTTTGCCCCATCATGCTGCTTTCTCCAATAAGATTTCCATTTTCTAGTCAGATATGCTATAAAAATCGTATTATCCAATTTTGAGTTCAGTTTACCTCACAATTCATTTCTAATAAATCAAATGTTCCACAGTGTACAGTAGCAAAAGAACAGAAAGAAATGCTGCTTAAATCAGTGTATGATACAAGACGCTCTCAACTTTGCTTTCTTTGAATTTACATCTTTTATGATCTTGAAAAGATACCAGGCACCTCCATCAAAGCCAGAAAGCATTTTTATTCTGCTTTAATATACACCTCTACCCCGATCTAATGGTGTCCTCAGGAGACAAAAAAATCTTACCGCGTTATAGGTGAAACCGCGTTCTATCGAACTTGCTTTGATCCACCGGAGTGCGCAGCCCCGCCCCCCCGGAGCACTGCTTTACCGCGTTATATCCGAATTCGTGTTATATCGGGGTAGAGGTATACTGAAAAATAAGTAGTAATTCTTTATATGCACGTAGAACCCTTCATTATAAAGGATCCGAATTCATTTAATAAATTATAACCTGAGCTCTGTTCGCTTCTATGTAGGTACTTACATGGCCCTTATCAGTAGAGCTGGGCGAATAATTATTTATCAGTTCACCGGCAGTTCCAAAAACCAAACAAAATAAATTTGGATCTGCTTGAATTTGGAAACTTCAAAAGACTTTGGTAAATTGAAAAAGTCTGTTTTGGGTCGAAGGAAACATTTTGTTTCTAGATGTCTTTAAAGGGAGGAAGAAGGGGTGATGGTGCCACCTCCCTTAGAAGCATTAACCTAGTAGTTAGGGCACTCTCCTGGGATGTGGGGGAGAGACATTCAGTTCCCTCCTAATCCTGATATGGAGAAGTGATTTGAACTTGGGTGCCCCACATTGCAGAAGAGTGCCCTAACCACTTGGCTGCATAGTCATTCTCACTCTCTATCTTTGTCCCAACCTCCAATGACTAATTATTTATATGAAGTGGAACCACTTCAACAGGAGAGATTGAGAAAGACCCACTCCAGACTATCCAATAGCCCCAGGAGTAAGGGATCTTTTCTGCTGTATGTGAGATCCAAGTTTAAATCCCTTCTTCAGATCTGATAGAGGGGGCAATTGAACCTGACTCCTATTTCATATCTTAGGTGAGTGCACTGAGCTACACTTTACAAGGCATGCACTACCACTGTTTCATCCTCCAGCCATTTTGTGAATGGCATCTCAATCCTGAAAACAAGATTTTGGCTGAAACTATTCAGCAATTTCATGTCAAATTTGCAACGTTTTGGTTTACTATTCACCAAAAAAAATAAAAATTGCCCAGTTCTACTTATCGGTATAGTATCTGGGCACTCAAGTGTTCATTTTCTCAGTGGGACTAGTCCTGCAAGTAAGGCTAGTAGGATACAGGAATGTCGGACATCACTGAAATGCAGCCACTTGTGAGATGGAAAACAGCAATCAACTTCCACCCAGCACGCTGTACATTAGTGGAGAGCGGGGAAATTTTTACCAGGTGACTAGGAAAATGTCCTGCTCTTCTGAAGAGTGCCATGGCATCTTCAATGTCAAAAAGAGAAAGCAGGAAAATAGTAACTAGTGTTTAACATTTTTCTCAGTCCTGCTGATGTACTAGATAAAAGGACAAGCATGTTGCTGGTAGTGTGTGCTGCTACACAAGAGAGTCATATTCAGTGTCCAGGTCCACACTCTCACTCCTGGAGTTGAATGGGCAGCACTTTCCATCACTTTGTGACAAGTTACAACTTGTGTTGCTCTGCTGCAAACTTCCTGGCTACTTATGCAGCATCATGGATGCATCTCCGGGGAGAAGGTCTGTTCACTGCTTTGAAGGAAGATCACTGCAAAACACAGTGGAGGAGAAAATGGGAGGAATTATTGGAAAAGAAATACTGGGTGGATAACAAAATTCAGTGCTGACTTCTGATGACAGAAAAGAGAATGGGGCAAAATCTGGCCAGTGTAGGGGAAGTGGCATAACTGTCCCCGAGGAAGCACAAAAACATACTGGAAAAGCAGCAGCAAAAATTTTTGTAGGGACTGCGTACAGGATCATACATTCAATACCCCACCCCCATAACTCCCAACTCTGGAATGTTCCTCTCTGGTGCCTGCCAGAGCAGGTCTAGACAAACCAGGATAGGGAACATCTTTCTGCTCATGTTCTTTTGATTGGCCACAGTGCTATGCCTAGCACCTGCCAGGATTTAAGTTTATGTTGATAACATTTCAATTACTTGGTGTATCTTTATTCCCTCTCCCCTAATCATAAAAAGTGCTGGTTAGTCTGTCATCTCTCTAAATCCTGTATCCTACATCATTCAGAAATTCCATTTGGTCAGGCGCCAGTTACACACAATCAATATTCATAGAGATGTGTTTGAAACTTTATATTTGATATTCCTAATTTCATACTGTATGTTGATTGGGGCAGGGATCACTCCATCTTTTATATTTGTCCCGCATGCTGTGCTCAAGAAATAAGTTTTTCCCTCTTGGGATGAAACTGGAGCACATTTTTCCTGTATCCTTAGATCCTATACAAACTCTCTCTCTTCAGACCTTTTATTGTGTTAAGTGTTGCAAATGCAAGTAAATAAAGCAATGATCAAGATGAAAAACACACTAACCTTTTATTTTTTCCACACAAACCTCATAGGCAAATTTGCAAGAGCGAAATGACCCTCCACAGCTGCTGTTAGACTACAAATATATGTTCCCAGTTTTGTTTCCGTTCAGCCCATCCTCCATAACCATGGACTCTATCCACATCCCTGCTTCTCTTAACTTGGAATTTCTCAATGAAGTCTGAAGAAAATATCTTCAAACCGGTCCCCCTTCGCCAGAGAATTCAAGCAAAAAAAAAAGAAAGATCTTTTTAATGTGGACCAAACAAGATTATGGAAGAACCAATATACAGTAATCAGTTAGTGTTAAACTTTATACTATAGTAAGAAACTGATCTTGTATGTGATTTTTTTTTTTGTAACTTGCAGCTCAAAATAAGAATTCTTGAAATACAGAATTTTTTTACTGCTTGATTTCATGTTGAAATAGTGCAAAGCCCATAGCAGAGTCTCCAACAGATATGAACAGCAAACACTGGGCAAGTGGGAGATGGTTAATTTGGTCTTCATAAGGGGCTATGAAGAAACTCCAGATAAAAATCAAAGTCAAAACACTGTCTTCAGAAAAACGATGGCATTGATAAGGTGATTTGTACATATTAATGCATTTCTATGCAGAGATACAATTTCACATTTGTTCCTGTTGCTAGTCACTGTATCACAATAGTCAGTTCAGGAATGTAAGTTGCAAAATGTGCAAATAAGTGTTCATCACACAGGTTAAGGTGACAGACTGAAAACTATGCTTGTTTTCACCAAGGTGGATTTCATTTGTCAGGAATTCTGACTTCCTGAAAGTCACCATTGCTCTACAGGTTTTTAATACCTTACATAATTATGGAGGGCAGTAGCTGTTTCCATGGGCTGATATAGCCAGTACCAGAATCCATGTAACAAAACTATACCTACACCCATGGACGTCCCTAGGGGGGTTTCGGGCCCGGGACATAGGCGCCGAGTTTCTAATCTGTCAAGAGGTGCTCCCCTGGCTCCGCCCCCACTCCACCCCTTCCCCCAAGGTACCGCCTATTCCTGCCCCGCCTCTTCCCCACCCAGTTTCGCTCCTCTCCCCTCCCCCCAGCACTTCCTGACGCCGTGAAATAACTGATCCACGGTAGGCGCTGAGAAGCAGGTGCAGGTGCTGGGGGGAAGGGGAGGTTCTGGTAGGGGGACTGCCAGTGGCCGCTGCTCACCTCATTACCCCCCCCGCACGCTGCTCTCCTCGTTGCTGTCTGCCCGTGCGCCTGCCTCCTCATTCCCTTCCTGCCTGCCGCTCACCTCCCCATTTGCCCTCTGACCCTGCTTGCCCTCCTGCCTCACCTCCCTACCCGCCTCCTCACAATTTTATGGAAGCGTGGAGCAGGGGTGGTCGCCCCGATTAGCCATACCCAAGGGATAGCTCTGCCTACACCATTCTATAACTTATGGCATTTTTCATATGCATGGATAACACATGTAAATCCAGTCTAGTTAAATGAAGTTCCTGATCCTGCTCACACTGGGTGAAATCCTAGCCCTAATTAAGTCAGTGGAAAAACTCCAATTGACTTAGACAGGGTCAGAATTTTACCCATTGAATTCAATAGCAATACCTCTATTGATCAGTGGTGCAGCTTCAGGGCCTAAGCTAGCAAAAGGAATACTAGCAATAATTTGTTTAATTCACAGTGTTTGAAAGCAAAAGAGAATGGGTAAGAAATGGAATGACTAAGTCCATGTCTATACTAGCACTTATGTCAGCAAAACTTTTGTCACTTAGGGATGTGAAAAAAAGACCTCCCTGAGTGACATAAATTTTGCCGGCACAAGCACTCATGTGCACGGCGCTATGTTGGCAGGAGATGCTCACTGACCTGGTTTTATTCTATTGACAGGAGAGCTCTCTCCTGTTGGCATAACACAGATAAATAAGTGCTCTTACAGCGGCATAGCTGTATTGATATAGCTGTGTCGCTGTAAACTTGTAAGTTTAGACATGGCCCAACTCAAAAATCCTACAACTAGTATTTTGATAACCCAAAGCACTTTTTAACAGAACCCAGATGTCAACAATAATCTTAAATTCCTATCAGAATAATGAATTAAAACCTGTCAAATACAAGAAGTTATCACATAAAATCATTTGAATTGTAATCCAATAGGATTTTTTGAAATCCTTATTAATATAAAAAGTTTGCTCTTCCTCACTATTCAGGAATTAATTCAGGAATTAAAATGGGTCTGCTATTCCCAAAGCATTTATTGATCATTCTCAGTACTTGCCAGAATCTATTTAATTCCCAGTAGTCATAGGAAATGCTATCCTTGCCAGAAGAAAATGCATCTAAAGGTAGACAGTGCCATATAACAGCAATGATTGTATTAATTTGTGATGGGGCATGTTTGCAAATTATGACCTTTGCAGTTTTAAGGTCACAACACTTTTGCAGTTCTAACTTTCCAGGCTGCAAAATGCAATGGGGATATTTGTCACTTGCAAAGGCCCAATCTTTTGCAAATCATGAACATGTAGGCCTGTTCACCTCCATAATGGTCCTGCCTAAGAAAATCTTGATTTCTTTGCATTTACTGCTATGGTTCTTACAGTGTCTCAGCAGTTCCATGATGACAAAGTGCTTTTTAGAAAAACCTATCTGCATTTTTCAGACTAATTTTTAGTTGCTGTAAATAATCTCCAAATAGCAAATTTATGATTAGGTATCCAATTATCCCAGAACATGAGACTATCTTAGACATACACTACACCCCAAACACGCCATACCATGGGTCACCTTTTAGACAAGGAGTGTGTCTTGATTTAGACATTATGTATATAATCTATGTATATGCACATACTATAATAGTCCTGTATACGTATATTGCTATAAAAAGCAAATGTTAAAGAAATGAGTGCTAGTAAGAGTTATATTGGACTATGTCTACAGTAAAAGTACATGCGCTCAAACAAAAGACTCTGGTTTAGCATAGCGATTACCAGTGAAGGATATAATTAAGCCAATTCACAATGAAGGAGGAATCTTTTCCTAGAACCAGTGCCCATAATAGAGAATAGCAGAACATTTTATTGCCTGCACAATACCAGCACTACCTCCAAACTACACTCCTTGATCATTTGCATCTATTGTATGTATTCAGTAATGCCTTCATTTTCCTTCCATTTACAGTCTCCCACTACATGTTGGCTGCAGCTCAGAAAACCCGCTTTCTTGCTCTTCTCAGTGTCAAATGCCTGTCTAAAGTAGTATTTTTTATTATAGCTACCTCTTCCTCTACAATATTTCTTCAAAGCATAGGTTAAATTTTTCACTGCATTTTATTTTTCAATTAAATCCTATGTTTCTCCTGCTGTGAACCCATCTTCACACTAAAGAAAAATAATCTAAAGCAAAACTTAGTCCGGTGAGATGGTTACAGAGATGCTATCCTCACAACTCATCTTATGCCGGCAGTTTCCTCTCAGGCTCTTCGGGTCTCTACCTCTCTCTAATGTTGTGAATTATTCACTGTACGATTCCAACAGGATTCACCAAACTTAATGCTTATTAATCAGACTAAATTAAAGACCGCTGCAGAATCCTCTTCCACAATGGTCTTGTTACTAATCACAGGTGTAAAATGTGGTTAATGTTCTTCAAAGGGATAATGGTATTTCACTGGGAGCTGTAAGGAACTTAATTTATATGTATTATAAAAAGAATCTCTTACAAACCATAAGTATTGAAATAGATAGGAACTGGGTATTTAATGTTTTGATGTGTAGTAATTAAACTTATCCACTAAGCTGCATTTGGAAAAGGATTCTGCAGAAAATATCTTTAATGTACATGATCTTTTCTGTTAGCAATTTTTAAAATATCTGGTTTAATTCAGTTGTATTATCATGCTCAAATAGGCCTTTTTCCCTCAAAAATCTGCAATGTCTTTACATTAAAAAAAAATACAAAAATGTTAAATGTAAAAGCACGGCTTTTGGAAAACTTTGCTTTTCAGATTTGTTTTTAATATTGATGACTAAGATGAGCACTTTCCCACTGTGTGCCTTTAGCTGTTACTAAGATAACTGTGACTTCTCAATGTTTCTCTGAAAAAAGTGTTAAACTGTGGGAAAATTTTAATGTCATATCAAAGTCCATAGATTCAGAAGTTCTCTTATAAAGCATTACATTACACTGAGAAGGTTTGCAAAAATGTTTTTCATCTCATCGCATTTTTTCCCATGCATTGTATTTCTATGGGTATGATTGGGACTAGCCCCCAATCTCCAAGGAAATATATACTATATGTAATATAAAAATAATTAACACTGACTATAACCATAAACTTGACTTCATGCATGCATTCTGTGCTCTGTAGTCCATGTTCAAGACACTTCCACAACATCCAGGACATAACTTCCAAAAGTTTTATTTTAGTTTGAAACTGGCTTCAGTTTCTTTTCAATTGTATTTTTGTAGCCGCTCCTGTTGATCTTTCACAGCTACTGTAAATTTACACTAAGAGCTTGGTGAAAGGAACATCCGCCATCAAAGCTCAAAACTGAATTGTGCAACCCTTGCCTGTGCAAAAAAATCCTCATTCAATTACATCATTGAATCCACTGGAACTAATCATAAGTGAGAATTTTTCAAGTGAGCAAGGATAGCAAGATTGTATACCTAGATCCTGCAACCATACACATAAATAACTTTGAGCGTAGTCCCATTGTAGTCAATAGACCTGATTCTCCACTCTATTAGCTGTAAGACCAATAATAATAGTGGAGACTCAAACCCAATCTGACTGACCACGAGTAAAATTACTCACATGTGTAAGTGTTCACAAGATTTCACCCTCAATTTGTACAGCCCAAGTGAATTGCAAAAGGTTTAAGTGACATTAATGATAAAACACTTGTAATAATAGGTCATATTTCTTTCCCACTCAGCCTATTATCTGACTATGTACATTTATTCTCGTCAGATTAAAATTGTTGCGGACAGTGTTGCAGAATTAACATTTCCTAACTGCACTTAAATGTGCCAATATAATTAAAGTATATTGCATGAACCACCATAAACCTTCTCTTCCAACTTTATTGAATTACATATAGTACAACCATAACTGAAAATTATTTTCTTTCTGAAATTATAGAAGAGTAAATGTTAAAGTGAAACAATTTGGAAAATATTTTTCCCTTCAAAAGTATAGAATTTATTTTTTTAAAACTGCAAATGTCAGAAAATAGATCTTGAAACAAAACTGAAATTTAAACAATCAAACTCTGTCCAAAAATGTGCTACAGTCCAAGTCCTATTTTTTGTGTGTGAAGTTTCATTACCTTAACAAGCAGAAGGTGCAGCTGTTCTGAAGGAGTTTGAATGCTATTCAGGGGGTAAACCCTGAATGTAGATGAAATACTACTGCTGATAAAATATTTTTCCATTTTGAACAAATCTGTAAACTACACCTTTGTTTATAGGAAAATGCTTGTAATAGTTACTGTAATATTCAGCTGTGGATAAAAATTTGTGAAATAAATACTTTTGAATAAATTAAATTGTGACTTTTTGGACAAAACTGAAACTGTAATATTATTTTGCATTTCAACAATAGCTTCCATCTTAATCGCAAAGCACTTTACAAACATTCAAATGATCAATCCTGAAAGCTTTTACTTAGGATTATGGGCATCTAAGGGTCTGCTCCAAAGCCCAATGAAATTAATGGAAGTGACTTCAATAGGGTTTGAGTACTGTACGCTACTAACGAACATGTTAAGAACTGCCTGGTACTGAGCCTCATACTTCCCTGTAAAGTATCATCATCATCTTTAACCGAGGAAGCAAATGAAGCATAGAGAGATTGAGACTTGCCCAAGAAACTCAAGTCAGTGCTGGGAATAGAATCCAGGCTCATGACTCTCAGCCCTGCACTTTAACCACAAAACTCAACCTTCTTCTTCTCTTCAGAACATTGTTCCTATCAGAAATTTGGCTGGGCAGGTAACATGAGCCATTTGTGTACTCAGTCATTTCTATCCTTTGTGGTGATAGGCCCAATTAGATAGCACAGATGTAGGTGAGAGCAGAATTTGGCCTAGTATAATTAAGAAGGAAGAAGTTACTCACCTTGTGCAGTCTGTCCTGCCTGCACATGCACCACTCCCCACCTGCCATGAGGCTAGCCAACATGTGTGGGCATTTCTCCCTCAGTACCTTCTCTACCGTAGAATCAACAAGTGGAACTCCGAAGTAGAGGGCAGGAGGGAGGGTTGTGGAGCACCCATAGGGACACACATCTCGAAGAACATCGTTACTACACAAGGTGAGTAACTACTTCTTCGAGTAGTAGTGTCCCTATTGGAGCTCCAATGTAGGTGACTCCTGAGCAGTACCCACTGCTGGAGGCTGGGACTTCGGAATCGAGTCTGATACAAATGGTAATACAGAGGCCCCGAATTGGGCGTCTGAAGCCAAATCACTCAGAATGGCATAGTATTCTGGGAAGGTATTTGCGGATGCCCATGTAGTTGCTCTGCATACCTCTGATATGGGGATACCCTTAGGGAAGACATTTGATGAGAAGACCAACTTTGTGGAATGCATGAGTACTGAAGATGGGGGTACTACCCCGCCATAATTGGTAGCAGAATTTAATACAGTCAGAGACCCACTTGAAGAGCCTCTGAGCTGAGATCACTGCATCTTTTGACCTTTACACAACTGAAAGGAAGAGCCTCAGAGATTTTCGGAAGGCTTTTGTCCTGAGTAGAAGGCCAAAGCTCTCCTCACATCAAGTGTATGGAGGATGGCCTCTCTGTTATCCGTATGAGGTTTTGGATAGGCTGTTGGGACTTGAATGAGTTGATTCATGTGAAATGCAGAAGTTATTTTCAGAGTGAACTTCGGGTGCAGTTTCAGAGTGACCTTCTCCGGGAAGAAGGCCGTAAAAGGGGGATGTACCTCAAAGCTGCTATCTCCCCTATCCTTCTGGCAGAAGTGATGGCAATGAGGAACGCTGTCTTCCTGGAAAGGTGAGCTAACAAGCAAGTGGCCTAGTCAGGCCCTTTAACATTAGGTTGAGGTCCCACTGCAGAGTGGGGCCGGGGGTTGTGGGAAAAGGTTTGCTATACGTTTTAGAAACCTCCTCATAGCTGGGTGAGAGAAGATTGAGTAGCTTTCTACCTTCTGGCTACAATTGCTGTCAAGTTAACCTTCAGTGAGCTAATAGATAGACCCGATTTCTTTAGGGATAACAGATAGTCGAGGATCACCAGTAAGGTGGCTGAATTAGGGGTGATATCCTTGGGTTGGCACCATATCTGGAATCTTTCATTTTCTGTAGGTAGGTGTGACAAGTAGCACCCTTCGTACTGTGCAATAATACCTCATATACCACCTCCAAGCAGGATGCCTCTGTGTGCTGGAACCATGAAGAAGCCACACTTTGCAATGCAGGACCCATGGATTGTAGTGAAGGGTGCAACCCTTGTTTTGTGACAGGAGGTAGAGACTGATTGGTAGGGTCACTGGTGAACACAAGGCCAGCTGAGTCAGGTAAGGGTACCATGTCTGAGTGGGCCAGGTGGGGGCAATGAGAATGGTATTTACTTTTTCCATTTTTATCTTTAATAAGACCTTGCTACGGAGATTCAGAGACCTCTTGTTACCGGTCTTTAGTGACTGGCTTGTTTCCTTAGAATCACCTGCCTCAATGTATAAGTTTGCACAGATATCTCACTCCAGGACTCTGGAGGTTGAAGGGCTGACTCCATAAGCAGGACTTTTTTTTAAATGCCAAAAGTCCTGTCCTTCCTCGACCTGGGTTTTAGCTGCTGGCACCAACCACACTTTTGTAGATTGTGCTTCTCCCTACGGCAGTGAATACACTGCTAGTGTCCATCCGTTACTGGGATGGAATCTTTGCAGCTAAGACACTTTTCGAAGCCTGGGGAGCCAAGCATACCCTTGTGACTTGTCCAGTGTGGGGGCAGTAGCGAGACCTTATTGTTGTTTTCTTTTCTTTTTTATTCTTTTCAGCATAGCCAACTAAAAACAAATGACTACTAAAAGAAAGGGGCTTCAAATAAGAAAAAAATTGCAAAACTATCAGGAGTTAACGTTCTGTGAATGGACCGCTCTCAGCTTGGTCTCTAGCCTAGGGTGGTTGAGAAGGAACTGAGGGAGAAATGCCTGCGCACGCTGGCTAGACTCGTGGCAGCCGAGGAGCTGTGTGTGTGCTGGCAGGATGGACTGCTATTGAAATTCTCTGATCGACAGCACAGGGGCGCGCGGACACCTATAGTGGAGCACCACTAGGGACACTACTCGAAGGAAAATACATTCCCAGTGGAATTACTCTGTGTGCACGCATAAGAGCAAATTTAACAATACAGGTACTGGACAGACTAGATCAGGGGTTCTCAAACTGGGGGTCGGGATCCCTCAGGGGGTTGCAAGGTTATTACATGGGGAGTCACGAGCTGTCAGTCTCCCTGCCAAACCCCGCTTTGCCTCCAGCATCTATAATGGTGTTATAAATTAAAAAAACACTTTTTATATATTTGGGGGGGGGGGTCACACTCGGAGGCTTGCTATGTGAAAGAGGGCACCAGCACAAAAGTTTGAGAACCACTGGACTAGATGAAGTGAAAGGGGGAGGGACTAGATCAGAGGTTCCTAAACTATGATCTGTGGAGCTTTGCAGATGGTCTAACGAGAGTGCCTGATCAAATAGTGCTGTCACGTCTCCCTGGGTTGATCTGACAGAAACTATACCAATGAGAGAGGGAGATGAAATGATGAGCAAAGAAATGTCTTTTCCCCAAAAGGGACAAAATACATGTTGCTCTAAAGACAGCTGAAAAATGCATCAGTACTTTCCTGATATGACTCTTTTATATAACCAATTGATGTGGCTGCCATAGAGATCATGAATGGGAGAGTGTCTGAGACAATGTGTATAATAAATACTCTATTATTAGAACTTTGGGAACACCGGGCCACGACAACTGAAAATGATTTCCAGTCTTGACTAGAACACATGGAAATACATACCTGCATATTTTGCAACAGTATTGTCACTCAGGAAGCCCCTGACAGTTTTCAAGAGCCATTCCACTACTAACTTCGATCTCTGGAAAGCAGATCTTACTGTGTCCACTCTTGAAAATGTCTGTTAAACTGCAATAAGTATTAAACCCACCACACTCCTTACTGAAATTCTACAAATATTCCTTAGAAAAATAGACAAACTAGCAGTCTTATTAGGCTTATGGATAACACAGAGGGCAGACACTGTAATCATCGACTTTGGACCTTTAAAGCAGGAACCCTTTGGGAGGGATATAGCCATTACAAGTGGCGCTGTTTACCTAATCTTTGTACCCTCCAGATTATTGTATTTGCTTTTCAAATAGCGAATTACACAGTTTATCAGACAAAATCCTTCTTGAAAGGAGTGCAAGAAAAAGGAGCTCTTTCCCATTTGCACATGACAAGAATGGCACTCTGAACCATATTGGCAAAGTACTTGATCAGCTAAATTATTATTATTTTTAATTAAACTCCGAGGATCCCTTATTCTTAAAAATTATTCAGGCCATTTGAGGTACACCTCTACCTCAATATAACGCTGTCCTCGGGAGCCAAAAAATCTTACTGCATTATAGGTGAAACCGCGTTATATCGAACTTGCTTTGATCCACGGGAGTTAGGGTGACCAGATTACAAGTGTAAAATATCGGGACGGGGGCGGAGCAAAAAAAAATTTAAGAGGCCTGGGGCATTAGCAGGCCCCGCGCGCTGCCCTCCCCACGGAGCCTCCCACCCCCTGGCCCGCCACGGGCATATGCGGGGCAGCGCGGTGGGTCCGGGCGGGGGCAGCGCAGAGCGGGCAGGAGCCGGGTGGGTGGCAGGGGCCAAATCCCCGCTGCTGCCAGGGAGCCCCGCGCCTCTCCCTCCCGCTCGCGGCTGTGGCTCCCCCCCGACGCGCCCCCCGCTGTCCCGGGCACATGCGGCGCGCGTCCCCCACGCCTAGTCTCCCTCCCGCCGGGAAGGAGCAGCTGGATGTGCGCCGCATGTGCGCGGGGCAAGCCGGGGGGGGGGGCGCGTCCGGCCAGGAAGGAGTCGCAGCCGCGAGCGGGACGGAGAGGCGCGGGGCTCCCCAGCAGCAGCGGGGATTCGGCCCCTGCCACCCACCCAGCCCCCGCCCGCTCCGCGCTGCCCCCGCCCGGACCCACCACGCTGCCCCGCGGGCTGCAGGGCTGGAGCAGCCTTCAGGCTGCGCTCCCGGCCCCGGGTGAGGCAGCCCGGGAAGAAGCCCTCTGGCACGGCGGGGGGGCTCACAGCTGAGCCCCCCTGTCTCCCTCCCTTGCCAGCCCCCCTTTGCCCGCCCGGTGCCCGGGTGCTGGAGCTGACTCACCAGCTCCAGGATCCAGGCACCGCCGCCCCCTCCCTCCAGGCTTGCACCGCCATGCTGCAAGCCTGGGAGGGAGGAGGAATGCTGGGGAAGAGGCGGGGCCAGGGCGGGGATTTGAGGAGGGAGCCAATGGGGGGAGAGGGGGGCAGAGCCGGAGCGGGGGGGGGGCGAGCGCCGGAGCGGAAGGGAAAATTTCTTCTTTGTCCAGTGTCCCGACATTGGTTGGGACGCGGGACAAAGAAGCAAATATCGGGACAGTCCCGATAAAATCGGGACAGTCCCGATAAAATCGGGACGTCTGGTCACCCTAACCAGAGTGCGCAGCCCCACCCCACCCCCGGAGCACTGCTTTACTGCGTTCTATCCAAATTCGTGTTATATCAGGGTAGAGGTGTATAAGGAGTTAAACAAAATTCTCATTTGCCCCTGTGTTCAGAATCATTCCTGCTAAAACTGTCATCCTCTATACAAATTTGGAGCAATGATTTGCCACTGGGCCCAAGTCCTAGTTTGATGTAGCCTCCAAATTGCTACAGAAAGCCTAAAGAAACCTGCTTTACGCGGGGGCTCTTTTGCAAGAGTTGAGAGGAAAACACCCTGTCCAATCTGCAAACAGATGCTGCAGAGTTGTCTTGGTAGCAATAGGCTATAATAGCAGCTGTTGCCCTACACTTCCCATTCATAGGTACTGGGACATGGCCAGTGTTCTATGAAGTCACAAGCCATGATCTCTCTCTTGTCCAAGACCTAAAACCCATTAGCCATGGAATCACAGTGGTGGTTCTTCATGTAGGACCTTTTACACTAAAGGAGAATATGGATAGGATCTGGCTCAAAGAAAGTAAATACTTTTTTTCTCTTCTGTAGTGATGTATGATGTACCCAACTACAGTGTGTATGAATTTAGGCCCAGATTTTCAAAGGTGTTTAAAGATGTAGCTATGTGCCTACATTCCATTGAAATGAACGGAAGTTAGGCCACTAATTTGCTTAAGTGTTCTTAAAAATCCCAGTAGGTGCCTATCTGCATCTTCAAAGGCCAAAGACGCAATGTCATTTTTTAGCATGTTCCACATTCATTTCCTATGCACACTGCCCAGCTCGGATTATTGTTCCTCATCAAGATAGATCATGAATCTGAACTTTAAATCCAAGCTCTCCCAGAATTTGGGGCTTTGTCCAGAATAGAGACTAAGGTCAGCTGCTAAATTAGGCTACTGATCTGAATTTACCCAGAAGTTCAGAAATACATGGAGCTGAGGTGTAGGTTCACGCCCAGCTCTAGTTCCTGGAAAAAGCAATCTGCATGCATGCTGCATGGGGATTCTATGGTTACTAAAACATCCACAGTTAGGGTAGGTAGTATAAACATTTGGAAGGAAAATAAACCTTGTTTCAGGGCATAAGCCAATCTCATAGCATTACAAAGAAAACTCCCCCTATGAGCACGTTTCATACTTGTCCTTTGGGGAGAAGCTCTATGCAAAACAGCCCTGTCTTGTGAGGGTCTCCAAAGCTTTCCCACCATTGCGTACCTGTTAAAAGTCCCACTGTCTTAGCAACATAAAGAGCCCCACCCTAACTGAGCCACCAGTTGCCCCCATCATTTAAAGCACCAAAGCATCTGAGTCTGCTCACACCAGGTCTTATCAGGACACTTGAATTTTGTGGATCCCCAGACAAGCTTGCTCTCTCCCAGCAGGTCAGAGGACTACTCCCATTGGTTGTGCTTCTCTTCACAGCCTTACAGTCAGCTTTTCCACACACACACACCCCAGCTTACCAAGTCCAATCACTAGCTCATGTCTGTACCTCAGCCTTTAGTGGTCTGTATATCAGATTTCTCCCTGCTCTGACCCCAGATATGCCAGCTCTCGCGAACTGATTGCGAGACTCTTGATTTCTCAGTAAAATTAAGCCTCTCTCATGATCCCACAATAGAAATCTCAAATATCAAGATTTTTTTTCAGACACCACACAAATGTGTTTCCAGTCAAACAGGAGCTACCCCACCCCCAAACAAAGCAATGAGGTTTCTCCACCAGCAGTTAATTCCAAAGTACTTTGAAAGACTATGTGAATTCAGTTACATACCAGATAAACAAAGCTATTAAGCTAACAAGAGATCTCATAGCTACATCCCATCAGGGCAGAGAAACTTCATAGAAGTGGGAAGGCCAACCCTCAAATAAGCAATTGAATCAACTGGGGGGAAAACCCTGACATTTGTGCGTTCTAAAAGTGAGGCTTAATTTTATTTAGCAAAACCTGTCAGCCCCCCCAGGTGCGGCCAGCGCTCCAGCTGTCATCCCCAGGTGGCTGCTCCTTGGCTAGCCTGGGAAGTGGGAGATGGAACCCCACTGCACCCCCCAATGCCTGGGGAGGGTGAGGAACCCTAAGGAGCAGAGATGAGACTGGGGGCTGAAGTGAGGAGAGTGAGGGGGCTATATTGATGGTGGGTTCTGAGCAGGTGGAGTGAGCGCTGGGAGGGTGAACTGAGGGCGGTGGAGGTCGATGGGGTATGGGGGCTGAACTGATGGGGGTGGTGAGTATGGGGACTGAACTAAGAGGGGGGCTGAGCTGAGGAGGGTTGGGTGGGGACAGATCTGACGCAGGGACTGGGAGACAGGATTAATCACTAGGCAGGAGACGGACAGTTATGGGAGTGAGAGTTTCTGCAGCGGGGCAAAAAATCACCTTATCCAGTACATGTGGGAGAGTGGGCAACGCTGTCACATGCACACACGCTGGGGATAGGCAGGGGGAGTTCAAAAATCAAGAGACTGATCTAAAAAACAAATTTTTTTTTTATGTCATGATTTTGGGGCCAATCTCATGATTTTTGATCTCCTGAAGTTGGCAATATTGTGCCTACTTCATTCACTCCTCATCCTCACCTCATGCTCCAGCCCTTATGTTTAACAGGCAGCAACAGGACCATTAAATGTTGGAATTACATAAGCCGCTGTATCCCTCTTCCCTCAGATCATGCAATATCCTGGGACTGGGGGTAAATCTTGTCCCTGTGGCACCTGCTACCATCACTAGTAATCATGGCTGTAGGTTTGAAGCCACCTGGAGCCTGAGTGCTTGCTACCACCTATAATCACACCTGCTGGTGCCCTCTATTGCTTCCAGCCTTTGTCTACCTTTGATAATGAGGATCCAGATACCCTCAGGGGAGAACAGGGGGTCTGAACCCCAAATAATAAGCAATTGAATCAACTGGCTATATACAAGGATATTGTGGATAAATATATTTGAAGCAAGGTCTTTTATGAAAGCTTGTAATGTTCTGAACTTGATGGTCATGAGGAGATATTGTAGACAGGCTATGGTTATAAATGTATGGATGTATATATGTATAGAACATTGTAATTGTAACTAGTCTGCAACTACAGCATCACCTCCCAATAAGCGGTCAAGTAATCAGGCAAGGAGGGTCAACTCCCAGGCTAGTTGTTTACACACAACTAACTAAGGATCTAGCATTGCACTACCTAGGGAAAGACAATGGTGGACCATAGAAACTGAAAAGAAACCCCCCTGGATCCTATCACGGCATGCGATGTACCTCACCCCACTGTACTCAATGCCCAAATATCAACTATGTGGGTGAAACCAAACAATTATTATGCTCTCCAATGAACGCTCAGAAAAATAAGACAAAAACAGCATATCACTGTAGACAAACACTTTTCACAAAATGATCATTCCGTATATGACCTCTCAGTCCTTATTCTCAAAGGAAACCTGCACAACGCCTTCAAAAGACAAGCCGAGCAGTTTAAATTTATAACTTTGCTAAACACTAAAAATCATGGTCTTAATAAAGACATTAGATTTATGGCTTTTTACAACAATCTCTAACCAAGGGCGCCCGACCTCCCGAGGTCCCGCCTTCGGCCAAGCTGGAAGCTGGAGCGGGGTTGGGAAGCCTGTCCTCACCCCTGCCTACCTCCCCAGGCTCTCCGCCTGGCCGAGGGCAGGTGGAGGGTCCGTGACTCCGTGGCTCCTTACAGCTGCCCGCATGGCTCTTACCGTGGCCAGACTGCAACTGGCCAGAACCAGGTTGGGGAGAGCCACGCGGGCAGCTGTAGAGTCGCGGATCCTCCACCTGCCCTCAGCCAGGCGGAGAGCCCGAGGGGCAGGGACACAGGCCGGGGGCTGCTCTCAGCCCTCCACATGCACCCTGGGCAGGTGGAGGGTCCGCTGCAGCTTCCCCCCCACAACTGCCCGGGCTCCCTGGCTGGGTTCCACGCTCGCCTGGCCAGGGGGTGGGGCCTCAGGGGGAAGAGGAAGGGAAAGGGGTGGGGTCCACCCACGTGAAAAGTGGATGTTCATAGCAATACCCCTGTAAAGGATAATGACGGAGGCTTTTATGGAAAAAGGTAGAATACTTCCAGAAACCCCAGTGGGAAAGAACAAGAGGCCCTGGGAGCCCTACAAACAACTCCTAGTGCCCAAAAAGCACAGGGCAGCATTACTAGTGTTAGCCCATGACTGTCCATTGTCCATTTGCTGGACACCTAGGAGTAAAAAGGACACTTTTACTGGCCTGGTGTAAACCTGCACAAAAAGGACTATTGAAAGTCCTGTGACTTGTGCCAAAAGCAGAAAAAGACTATACATAGTCTCCGCAAAGCCCCATTGCAACCAATGCCTGTAATTGGAGAAGCATTCCACTTGCCATTGACATTACTGGTCCACTTCCTAAGCCATCCAAAAATGGTAAAAAAAAAAAAAAAAAAAAAAAAGTACATTGTAGTTTGCTACCAGCTACACAGAGGCAGTAGACCTGGCTAATACAGAGGCAGAAACAGTGGCAGCTGCATTCCTTTCAATATTTAGTAGGGTGGGTTTCCCAAACAAAATAGTCAGATTATGGGTCAAATTTCATGTTCCACTTATTCTCTGAGTTATGAAAAAGGTGTGGGTTAAAACTACTAAAGTCTGTCCTAGATCACCCAGAAATAAAATGGATTAGTTGAAAGATTTAATGGGACAATTAAATCCATGCTAACAATGTATGTAGACAAGAAGGCAAGGGACTGGGACATGCTACTGCCTTACCTATTGTTGTTTGCTTACATAGAAGTACTCCAGGAATCAATAGGAGTCTCTCCATTTGACCTCCTGTATGAAAGGAAGGTCAGAGGCCACCTAGACCTGGTCAGAGATTCATGGGAAGGTAACTTTGACTCAGAAGGGGAACCAGCAACTGAATTTGTATCAATTCAGGGCAGAACTGAAATCCATCATGGAGATGGTACAGCATAATCTTGATAAGAGATGAGCTGCACAAAAAGTATAGTATGACAAAAAGGCATGTGAAAGAGCCTTTGATATAGGTGATTTCATTCTGGTATTAGCCCCTGTAAAAATGCATACAATGCAGAACTCATGGAAAGGCCCCTTTGAGATGATAGAGAGACTAAATGAAGTCACTTTCCAGGTACAGAAAGCCTATGGCCAGGGCTTTCTCCAGACTGTATATATTAACAGATTGAAAGCTTACAATAACAGCAGCTATAGTATGCGTGCTATGCAGATGAGGACCACAAAGTATCACCTCTCCTGGACTTAGGGCTTGTCCACACTTGAAACGCTGCAGTGGTACAGCTGCTCCCCTGTAGTGCTTCACTCTAGACACTACCTACTTCGGCAGTAGGGTTTCTCCTGTCAGTGTAGGTAATCCACCTCCCTGAGAGGCAGCGTATAGGTCGACAGAAGAATTCTTCTATCCACCGAGCACTGTCTACTCCAGGAGTTAGGTTGGCATAGCTACCTGTCTCTCGGGTGTGGATTTTTCACACCCCTGAGGGACATAGCTATGCTAGTGTAATATCCTAGTGTAGATCTGACTTCAGACCACCCCGGGCTTCCCCAGTTGTTCTAGTCTCAAAGAACAACCATACAGTATGGTTTTATGTGGATTACAGAAAATTTAGGCCTGGTCTACACCAGGACATTAGGTTGGTATAACTACATTGTGCAGGAGTGTGAAAAAATCCATAGCCGAGTGACACAGTTAAACCAATCTAACTCTGGTGTAGACAGCGCTAGGTCAACGGGAGAATTTTCCCATCAATCTAGCTACTCACTCTCAGGGAGGTGCACTAGGTCAGCGTAGGAGGGAGTGTCTTCACTGAAGCACTACAGCAGGGAAGCTGCACCACTGCAGCATTTTAAGCGTACACAAGCCCTGAATGTGGTTACAGTCCCAGATGCTTGCCCTATGCCTCATGTGGATAATATGTTAGATAAATGTTTAGTTCTGCTACATTTAACTACTTTAGATTTAACTAAGGGACAACTGGCAAATTCTCTTGGAAAGAGAGGCACAAAAAACGTCTCCATTTATTACTAATTTTGGACTATTAGAGTTTAAGGTACTATCCTCTGGATGAATTAAAACAGGAGCCACATTCCAGAGGGTGGTTAATCAGGTACTATATGGATTCCAGGACACTGCTCTCAGCTACATAGACAATATTGGTATATTGAGCAATACCTAGGAGGAAGACAAAACATATGTGGGGAAGATATTGAAAAGCCTCAGGGAGGGAGGCAGGCCGCATAGTCAAGGTGTCAAAATATACAGTAGAGGCAGCAAAGATCCCTTACCTGCATCATTAGATGGGCAGAGGCCAAGCCTACCCATATCTCCTGAAAGCAGAAAGCTATTGTGAATTGCCTTGTCCTCAAAACTAGGAAACAGATTCAATCTTTTATAGGTCTGGTTAACTATTATCTAAAAGCTGTAGGAGGTTTCAGTGACATTGTTGCTCCTATCATGAGCCTTTGCCAGAAAACAAAACCAGAAAAAGGGGTTTGGTCAGACTCCTGTCAAAAGGGTTTTGATATAGTTAAACAAATTTTATCAAAGACACTCATTTTGGCCAGTCCAGATTTTAAGAAAATGTTTAAAATGTGCATTAATGCATTCAACAAAGGTCTCACAGCTATACTAATGCAGACTGGGGAGGACAACAAGAAACACCCCATTGCATTGCTGAGCAAAAAAACTGTCTCCCACTGAACCCCCATAATAGATAAGGAGTGTTATGGGCTGTGAAATAACTCAGTTCTGGTCTATGCTAGAAAATTAGATTGGCATAACTATCACTCCCGGGTGTGAAAAATCCACAGCCCTGAGTGGCATAGTGAAGCCGATTGAAGTTCCCACCTAGACATGATTAGATTGACCAAAGAATTCGTCCATTGACCTAGCCACAGCCACTCAGGGAGGTGGATTACCTACGCCAACAGCGTAGGTAGTATCTGCACTGAAGCGCTGCAGCAGCACAGCTGTAGTGCTGCCGTAGCATTTCAGGTGTAGACAAGCCCTCAGAACCTACCTGTTCACTAGGCGGTTCAGGGTACTAACAGACCACACACTACTGGTATAGCTACATAGAACGAAAGGAACTCCAGATTGCTATGCTGGAGCATAGCTTTGCAGTGTGATATGGAGATTAAACATATTGATGGGCTGGAGATAGCCGACACTCTGTCCAGAAAAGAGGGGACAGAGGTGAAGCTTACGTGATGGCCAGTGGCCAAAACTCCAGCATCAAACTCACAAGGGGGTGTATGAATATCAGGGTCAAGACCTACCAAGAGGAGAACAGAGGGTCTGAACTCCAAAGAATAAGCAATTGAATTAACTGGTTCCATAGAATATTAGGGTTGGAAGGGACCTCAGGAGGTCATCTAGTCCAACCCCCTGCTCAAAACAGGACCAACACCCACTAAATCATCCCATCCAGGACTTTGTCAAGTCAGGCCTTAAAAACCTCTAAGGATGGAGATTCCACCACCTCCCTAGCTAACCCATTCCAGTGCTTCACCACCCTCCTACTGAAATAGTGTTTCCTAATACCCAACCTAGACCTCCACAACTGCAACTTGAGACCATTGCTCCTTGTTCGGTCATCTGCAACCACTGAGAACAGCCGAGCTCCATCCTCTTTGGAACCCCCCTTCAGGTATTTGAAGGCTGTTATCAAATCTCCCCTCACTCTTCCCTTCTGTAGACTAAATAACCCCAGTTCCCTCAGCCTCTCCTCATAAGTCTTGTGCCCCAGCTCCCTAATAATTTTCGTTGCTCTCTGCTGGACTCTCTCCAATTTGTCCACATCCCTTCTGTAGTGGGGGGACCAAAACTGGATGCAATACTCCAGGTGTGGCCTCACCAGTGCAGAGTAGAGGGGAATAATCACTTCCCTCGATCTGCTGGCAATGCTTCTTCTAACAGCCTAATATGCTATTGACCTTCTTGGCAACAAGGGCACACTACTGACTCATACCCAGCTTCTTGTCCACTGTAATCCCCAGGTCATTTTCTGCAGAACTGCTGCTTAGCCAGTTGGTCCCCAGCCTGTAGTAGTGCATGGGATTCTTCCTTCCTAAGTGCAGGACTCTGCACTTGTCCTTGTTGAACCTCATCAGATTTCTTTTGGCCCAATCCTCCAATTTGTCTAGGTCATTCTGGACCCTATCCCTACCCTCCAGCGTATCTACTTCTCCCCGCCCCCAGTTTAGTGTCATCTGCGAATTTGCTGAGGATACAATTAATCCCATCATCCAGATCATTAATAAAGATGTTGAACAAAACCGGCCCCAGGACTGACCCCCGTGGGGCACTCCACTTGATGCTGGCTGTCAACTAGACATACAGCCGTTGATCACTAGCCACTGAGCCCGACAATCTAGCCAATTTTCTATCCACTTTATAGTCCATTCATCCAATCCATTCTTTTTTAACTTGCTGGCAAGAATACTGTGCGAGACCGTAGCAAAAGCTTTGCTAAAGTCCAGATATATCACATCCACCTTTTTCCCCATATCCACAGTGCAAGTTATCTCATTATAGAAGGCAATCAGGTTGGTCAGGCATGATTTGCCCTTGGTGAATCCATATTGACTGTTCCTGATCACCTTCCTCTCCTCCAAGTGCTTCGAAATGGCTCTGCAATCACATCAGCCAACTCCCTCAGCACCCTTGGATACCTTAGATACATATAATGGAAATATATGAAGTAAGGTCTTTTATGAAAGCTTGTAATGTTCTAAACTTGATGATCATTAGGAGATATGTACATACAGGCTGGTTATGAATGTATGCATGTATATATGTGTAGAACACTGTAAATGTAACGAGGATGCAATTACAGCATCACTTCACAACAGAAGGGTGAAGTAAACAGGCAGAGAGGGTCACCTTTCAGGCTAGTTGTTTACATAAAACTAACTGTAAGAACCTAGCATTGTATAACTTAGGGAAAGACAATGATGGGCCATTAGTTAATGGAAAGAGGGAAAATGAAAAGAAAACCCAAGTCTTGGAAAATTAAGGGCTGGTCTAAACTAGGAATTTATATCGGTATAGCTACCTCTCTCAGGGGTGTGAAAAATCTATACCCCAGAGAGATTTAGCTATACTGCCCTATCTCCCTATGTAGACCGCACTAGGTCCATGGAAGAATTCTTTCATCAACCTAGCTACCACCTCGCAGGGAGGTGAATTAACTATGCTGACAGGAGAACCCCTCCCATCAGTATATGTAGCATCACACTGTAGCATTTTAAGTGGAGACATACCCTAAAGAATGAGAGTGTTGCTGCCGCTCTGCATAACTATAAATTACCATAGTCTAAGACCCTGTCCACACTACAGGTTATTTCAGTATAACTTACGTTGCTCAGGGACATAAATAATCCACACCACTGAGCAACATAAATTATACCGACCTAAGTGCTGGAATAGACAGCGCTATGTCAGGGGGAGAGCTTCTCCCCCTGTCATAGCTACCATCTCTTGCAGAGGCAGGAGTTATTAAACTGACAGTTGGCTTAGAGCATCTCCATCACAAGTGTTACAGGGGCGCAGCCATAAGTGCTGCATTGTAGATGTAGCCTGAGAGAGGGGGAAAAAAGCCCTGCAAGCCCTGTAGGCTGTTTAAAGGGAAGGGGTTTGAAGTGAAGGTTATCTGGAAGAGCTACAAGGAACAACATCTAAGCAGGCTGCTGTTGTATGTGGAACACCGGATCCCCTCTAGGACAGAGGGCGTGCTGGAAAACTGTTCAGAGGCAACAGATAATTTGTTTTAGAAAAGGGAACTTGGCTAATATTAAAGTGCAAAGTCTGAGATTGCATCTTTATTTATCTTCTGTGTAACCTGTGTGTGTTTGTTTTTCTTTACTATTTCATCTTTGAATTTATGATTTTTCTATTAAATAAACTTTGTGTTTACTTTTATCCCAGACAGGGTTGTGCAAACTGTGTGCGTCAAAGTGAACTTAAAGATAATTGAGGGCAGGTTTCACTCCTTTTTGGAGATGACGATCCAGAGGGGAAAAATCTGACTGGTAGTTAAAAATTCAGGGAGGTGAATTTGGGGGGACTTGGGACCAGAAGGGCTAGTGGGGTCATGCTGCAAGGAGTAACTAGGTGGATGGAAGCCAGGGTTGAGACCTTCATGCTTGTAGGCTGGCTACTGGTGTCAAGCGCTCTGAGCCATAGCAGCACAGCATTTAGGCACCCAAAGTTATAAGACAGGCAGTGACAGAATCCCTTACTGGTCTGGGGGATCCCCAAAATGTCACACTACTGATGCAGAGCCTTGAGCCACACACACAAACTTTTAATCCACTCTCTATCTCAGCAACAAAATTGTATAGAATGGAGAGTCCAGAAATTACTGCCCATCATATTATAACTCTCTCAAAAGGGATGCAGTTTAAATTGTTTGTAAATAGCCTCATCATTTGCACCTTTCACCCAATCATCTCAAAGCATTTACAGACCTCTATATGCCACAGAGTGGGTACAGTAGACCCAGAGTTACGAACACCTTGGGAATGGAGGTTGTTCATAACTATGAACAAAACGTTATTGTTCTTTCAAAAGTTTAGAACTGAACCTTGACTTAACACAGCTTTGAAACTTTACTATGCAGAAGAAAAACGCTTATTTTAACCACCCTAATTTAAATGTAACAAGCACAGAAACAGTTTCTTTACTTTGTCAAATCTTTTTTTATTTTCCCTTTTTTTAGTAGTTTGTTTGTCATACTGTACTTGCTTATTTATGTATTTAGTTGTCTCTGTTGTTGCCTGATTGTGTACTTCCAGTTCCAATTGAAGTGTGTGGTTGACTGGTCAATTCATCCACCTCTGGTGTTTGTAACTTTGAGCTTCTACTGTAAGTATCATAAGTCCCATTTTACAGATAGGGAAACTGAAACACAGATCTTGTGATGTGATCAAGGTCACAGAGAAAGTCAATGGTAGAGCCAGAAACAGAACCCAAGAACTGCTGATTCCCGATACCTTACTTTATCCTCTAAGCACAGATTCATTACAGAGGTGTCCTAAAATATTATTGTAATGTGTATTAGAAATCAGCTGTATAAATCTTGATCCTGCAAAAGACACCAATGAGGTTCTGTGCAGGGGCCACCCATGTGGCTCCAGCTTCAGAATCAGGACATATGTTGTTGTTCTGGTCTCAGCTGCCTTTCTCAGCACAAATCTCATCATGTAGTTCTGCAGAACTCAGATTGCGCAGTGGGCTAATCATCACAGACCAGGGCTTAGTGAGCTCCACACTTTTTCTTTCCTGCCATCTTCATGCAAGATGTTCCCACCAGTCATTCTCCCAGTCACATTAGAACTAGGATTAGATTTTTATCAGTAAATGTTGGTGAATGTCAATTTCACTGTATGAGCACAAAACAATTAAAATATTTCCATCTATGATCATCTAAATTTACAGATAGACAAAGTAAAAAATGCTGCTTGAGAACTCAATTTGATTTAAGGATATTTACTTTGCATGTTCTGATATGTGATGTTGACAATTTGTGTTTTAACAGATATAAAGCTTTAATTTTTTAAAATTTAGTCTACTGTAATTAATTATTGTCTGATTCCCCCCCATAACTTCCTGCAACTGTGAAAATTTAAATTGTGTAAATAAGGTGGTTGGAGAAATTCCTAAAACCTGTAATTTTGATCTATTGAGAAAATTTAAAGCAATCAAAATAAAGAACGCTTAACAATAAATAAACACTGATATTATCCATCAAAATTATGAAAAAATAAGAATAATTCTGACAAGCCTAATTATCTCTCACACCACAGAAATCTTCTAACAGGGACTTCTACACAATAAAAACTTTATTTTAAAACCACCACAAGATGATGTCATACATATGGGTATTTTAAAACATTTACCTGTCTATTTCTAGCTCTGAAGAACAAAAGCCTCTTTCCAAGGGGGTGGTGTGCTGAGTAAGAGGAGCAACGGGGGACGAAATCACAAGTTTTCATGGAGTTTCTCCCAAATTGTTCTGTTGGGGTCAGGGGAACCCCCGATGAAAAAGGCAGTGGGATCGATTGACAAACTCGCAGACCCCAGGAGATCAGCGGGCCTGACCAGCTCCGTTTCCCCAGCGCTCCCAGGACGCCTGCAGCTGGTCTCCTCCCTAGGGATTGGGGGCTGCCATTACAGGAGCATCCCCAATGTGCAAGGGAGTGTGTGTGTGTGTACACAAGGGATTGTGTGTGCGCGCACGCGGGAGGTGTGTGTGTGTGTGGGGGGGAAATACTATGATTGGGTTGGGTTTGAGGGCCGCCCAGGCAGGGGACTAGACTGTGTATGCTGCACCCAAAGGAAAGGGGGGAAAGGAGAAGGAGGGGTGTTAGGGGCAGCAGCAATGAGGGACAGGAAGAGTCTAGAGTTGCCCCAGGGGCGCGGCGCGGCGCGGCGCTCCCCCTGGGCTCTGCTTCGGCCCAGGCCGGGCTCTGGCCGCCTGCTAGGGACGCAGCGTCCATCTCTCCCGCCGGCCTGACTGCCCGGGACCACACCGGTGACGACACAAACAGCCCCTGACCCCAATTCCCTACTTTGGGTGTACTGAGCATGCGCACCCACACTGAGCATGCCCAGTAACCTTCGCTGTTGCCACTGCCCTCTCTCTGCCCTTACTCCTGCTTACGATTTGCTGCCCCTGTAGCCCCACAAAGTGCTCCCCTCCCCTTCTGCTACTGGGAGCGGTTTCTGCCACGCAGCGTAGCAGTTTGGTAAACACTCCCGGTCTGCTTCCTCTGGGGGGGGGGG
>NC_048303.1:13389116-13407752 GCF_013100865.1 Trachemys scripta elegans | reverse complement strand
TTGAATAGGGATTGGGAGTGGCTGGCTCACTACAGAAGCAGCTTTTCCTCTCCTGGAATTGACACCTCCTCATCTATTATTGGGAGTGGACTACATCCACCCTGATTGAATTGGCCTTGTCAACACTGGTTCGCCACTTGTGAAGTAACTCCCTGCTCTCCATGTGTTTGTATATAATGCCTGCATCTGTAGCTTTCACTCTATGCATCCGAAGAAGTGAGGTTTTTACTCACGAAAGCTTATGCCCAAATAAATCTGTTAGTCTTTAAGGTGCCACCAGACTCTTTGTTGTTTTTGTAGATACAGACTAACACGGCTACCCCCTGATACTTGTTTACAAACTGGGAGCTACCAGACCCACACTGTCCAGCCCGGCCCTGCACTGCCATCGTGCTTCTTCCCCTTGGGGGTGGGCCCATGCTGCACCATGCTACTCCTCTGCCCAGCACCCCTCTGACTCCCTACGCCCAGTGCCACACCACCCAGAGACCCCCACAAACCCCCATGCCCAGTGCCCTCCCAGACCACTCCCTCACCCACTCAGAACCCCCCCACAGATCCTCTCACTGCCCAGTGCCCCCCTAGCTGAAGACACCCCACAGCCCTACCACAACTGCACAGTGCCTTGCACCGTCACAGACCCCTCACTGCCCAGTGCCCCCCACCACCACAACTGCACAGTGCCCCACAGACCCCCCACACTTCCCAGCGCCCTGACACACACATCTCCC
Organism: Trachemys scripta elegans; assembly: GCF_013100865.1. Taxonomy (NCBI): domain Eukaryota; kingdom Metazoa; phylum Chordata; order Testudines; family Emydidae; genus Trachemys; species Trachemys scripta. The sequence goes on along the minus strand of NC_048303.1, from coordinate 13,407,021 downwards.
CCACTGCACAGCCCCCCCCACCCACACAATCCCCCCCCCCCCACTGCCCAGCACCCCCCCAGACCCACTAGAGACCTACTACTCTCCCACACCCTAACCCCCAGCCACAGTAGCCGGCCCTGATGAGAGGTGACTGTGTGCCAGGCTGAGCCAGCCGCGCAGCCAGAGCTGGTCCTGGGGCAGGATAACTCCGGCCCCTTGGGAGTGGTGCAATCAGCCAGGCTGGAGCAGGAGCAAAGCCTACCCGGGCCAGGCTCCCTCAGGACCCAGCTGAGACTCCCCCCCCCCCCCCCCCGTCCCCTGTGACTGGCTGAGACTGGCCCAGCCTCTGCACCAGTCCCAGCTGGCTCTTCCCCCAGGGAGGCAGGTGGGGCCCCATAGGTCCCAGGCAGCAGAGACCGCTCAGAGCTGGAGCAGTGCTGGGGAGCGGGGCAGATCCCTGAGACGTGACTCCCGAGATCCCATCCACACCCATTGGCCCTGTGGCCAGCAGCCCAGCCGAACCCGCATGGTGGCCCCCAGCTGCTGGGTGATGAGCCCCCAACAGCAGCAACATAGCCAGGTTCTAACATCAGGGGAGCAAACACATAAAACAAGGCACCATCCAACAGATCAAATGACTAATGACATACTTTTAAATTTGTTATACATATTTATTTTGTACTTAAAATAAAAACACAAGAACGATCCAGCCACAGAAGGGTTTGCACAGCCGGCGTTTTGCAGGAGAACTTTAGATTACACTTAGATATACTTTCCATTCTAGAAAGTAAACGACAGACTACAGTAGTTTATAATTGTCACAGGTTTAAAAAAAAAATACTGGCCATTTTTTCCAGTTACTAATTTCATATTAAAATCAATCGATGAAATGCACTTTCTTTAGAACAGATCGTAACACTAAAGTCACCCAAAAGGCATAACAAAGACAAGTTGCAAAACGGGAGGGTTGCTCACACCAGCCCCTGCGCACGCGCCCCACTCGGGGCCGCCTTGGCGTCACCGCCGGGCCAGGCTCCCCCGCCCGCCTCTTCCCCGGCTCCGCTTTACTTCCGCGGGCGCCGATTCCACCGCCCCCCCGCGCCCTAGGGAAAGGTGGGGGAGGGGCTGCTGCCCTCCAGGAACCCGCCTCTGGCGCGAGGCCTTCGCGTTAACAACGACGAGCCCCCCCGCCCCCGCTTCACAACGCCGGGTCCATAACGCGGCTTGCGCCGAATGTGCTTTTCCCGATGGGCAGCGACGCGCGAGGCGGGCGGGATAAGGGGCGGGCCCCGGGGCAGCCGCCTCCCACCCCACGCCCGCTGGTTGGGCTGCGGAGCAGGGGACCTCCGGCCTCAGCAGCAGCGCAGCCATGGCCCTGCTCAGAGGTAAGGCGCTCGCCCCAAAACTGTTCCGCTTCAGCCAGGCCCTGCCCGCCCGTGTGCCCCCGGCAGCAGCCCGCTCGCGCCGCGCGTCTGCCTGTCCCGTCCCAGCCTCCCTTGTGCGCCGCGTTATAGGGCGATCCCCCTCCCCCTGGTTGCCACGAAATAAAGGGTCGAGTGTCTGACCCCTGCAGGGCGGGGTCTCTGCTTCCAGGGGCTCTTCGCTGCGGGCGGCGTTTGATCTGCGGGGCAAGTCGCTGCCAGCACACCTGTCCCTAAGTTTCATAAAACTCGTTTTTTATTTTGTTTATAATTTAAGATTCAGGTTTAAGCTTGTTTTTAGGTTTTTATCCATTTACATAAACAACAAGGAGTCTGGTGGCACCTTAAAGACTAACAGATGCCACCAGACTCCTTGTTGTTTTTGTAAATACAGACTAACACGGTTACCCCCTGCTACTTGACATCAATTTACATGTTCACTGTTGCAGGAAATTATGGGAGTCAGACAATAAGGAGGGATGTTGAGATGCAAAAAGTTGAAAGTGTGTGTGTTTGCATACTTTTATATATTTACAATCATGTCTGTATGGTCTTCTAACAGTTTCCCCATTCCCCTGCCAGCAAAAAGGGATACACCATTTTCTTTTCACTGACATATAATAATGGATTTTTATTTGCTATCTCTTCCCCCACCGCCCTTGCCCTAATCTCATATCTCTGGCTCAAAAAGTGCCTTCTTCAAAGCCTGCGTTGTTCTGTCTAATTAACTAGCATGGGGTCTATTAAATACTATATGCATTGGCATCTCAGAAAATTGGGTCATCATTTCACTAATATACTTAGCCTCCAGTGTCCTGGAATGTAGAAATCTCAGACAAAATTTAAAACTTCAGTCAGTCTGAAATCACTATATAGCTGTCTGACTTAATTCACTAAGTGATTCCGAGACGCTCTAATCTAAAATGCCGTGTTTTCATTACACCTTTGTTTGTTTAAAGGTTCAGGGAGAATAAACCTTTGGTTAGAAAACAGTTGAAGATGAACGAGAGGGCTTTGCCCGGCTAGCCCAAAAAGGCAGTGCTTTAAGTCCATAGTCTTGGAGCATGTTGAAAATATACTGGAAACTTTTTAAAGAGTGTGCTCTGGGTCACCAGTCTCAAGTGCTCTGACACCCCATCCCAGCTAGCCAGTCAACTCTGAAAACCATGGGAAGCAATAACATTTTGGCTCTCCATGGATTTGGGTATAATTTTACATTACGACTGGGTTTTGTTTGTTTTTGTTTCCTTTTTTTAAAGGGATGGAGAGGAAATACAGTGTGCCATATTAGCTCCAGAGCTTGAATTTATCACATTCACAGTTGTATCATTAAACATCTTTCTATGTTAATTAACCTTTGGAAGTAGATTCATATAAGGCAAAGGTGAATTGTGCTGGCCTTATTTGTTACCACTTTGCCGTCCAGAGAAGAAAACTGGGGGAAGGGTTAAAGCATTACTTGCCTTGCTCAATGTGAAGACTTTGAACAAGACACTTTGGTAATGTTAAGACCTCTACATTCACTAACTCTTTGATCAGTCTCTTTGGTACTGATGAATCCAGGACTTGGAAAAGCCCACTGGCCAAAGCTGTCATTAAAGCCCTATATCATGATCCAGGGCCAGCACTGTAGTAAAAATCTCAGCATTCTTCCGCTTGCCAACAGCGGAGTCTAAGGGCTCTGCTGCTCATCAGGGTGTTGCCCCAAGAATTTGATAGCACCCCCTATCTTCTGAATCTCACTTCCTGACTGAACCTGTGTAATTGTTTAAAGGTAAAAGTGTAACACTTTAGCATTTCTCAAACGGGGGTCGCAACCCAAAAGAGGGTTGCAAGACTATTGTAAGGGGGTCACAAGAGCGGCGGCTGCTGGCCAGGCACCCAGCTCTGAAGGCAGTGCCACTGCCAGCAGCAGCACTGAAGTAAACATGGCATGGTATGGAGGGGTTGTCACTTGTTTTTTTTTTTGTTTTTTTGTTTGTTTTTTTTGGGGGGGGGGGAAGAAGAGGTCATCATGGCCCGAAATACTTTTAAAGGGGGTCCCAGGAAAAAAGATTGAGAACCCCTGTTTTAACACATCTGTTAATAGCAATGGATGTTTTCAGCTAAGGGTAGATTGTATATGAGCTTGAGATTAAAAAACTCATTGCTTATTTACTTACATTATAAGTTCTTTGGGATAGGAAATTTTTTTTTTTTAAATGTGTTTGTGTAGTGAAGGATTTCCCAAACAGGGGTCGCCGCTTGTGTAGGGAAAGCCCCTGGCGGGCCAGTGTGAGCCCCGTCCGCAGGTCCGGCCGATCGCGACTCCCACTGGCCGCGGATCGCTGCTCCAGGCCAATGGGAGCTGCTGGAAGCGGTGATCAGTAAGTCCCTCGGCCTGCGCCGCTTCCAGCAGCTCCCANAAGCCCCTGGCGGGCCAGTGTGAGCCCCGTCCGCAGGTCCGGCCGATCGCGACTCCCACTGGCCGCGGATCGCTGCTCCAGGCCAATGGGAGCTGCTGGAAGCGGCGCAGGCCGAGGGACTTACTGATCACCGCTTCCAGCAGCTCCCATTGGCCTGGAGCAGCGATCCGCGGCCAGTGGGAGTCGCGATCGGCCGGACCTGCGGACGGGGCTCACACTGGCCCGCCAGGGGCTTTCCCTACACAAGCGGCGACCCCTGTTTGAGAAACCCTGGTGTAGTGCTTAGTACTGGTGCTCTGCTCTGTTCCGTGAGTAGGCCCCTAGGTTCAGCCAGAGTACAAATAAGTATTATTATTATGGTTTAGCTTTTTGCCTGTGTACAAGAGTTTGCTGGGGCTCGACCCTCTCCGGGGCAGCGGGGAGCCACACCGGCTCACTATACACCAGTGAGCTAGAGAAATTCGTCCAGCCGTGGGGTCTCCCTCGGCAGCTCTTGCTGTAACCAGAAGAACACAGTAAGCCTGGCCCTGCTCAGGGCGGGCAATAATGCAAAGTCAGGAGCTCAGGCCCTCAGTCAGGGCTGAGCAACAACAGTAGGCCCCAAGCCTCAAAAGGCCTGGGAGAGGGGAGACTGCCACCCACGGGTTGGGTGGCAGGGGGGACACAGGCCCTCCCACTCCACTGCGTCCCAGCCCGGGGCCCTAGCAATGGCAAAAGTGCTGCAGCCAGACTGGGGTCGGCTGCCCCCGGGCTACTTCCACACTCCCCCTCAGGGCCTACCTGGGTCCTGGTATCAGCCTCTGGGGGGATCCAAGACCATGGGTTCGTCAGGGCAGGGATTGATCGTCAGGCCCGGTGGCTCCTCCAGATAGCGGGCGCAGGGCAGGCCCAGCCGCTTCTGGTGGCCGCCGTGGAGTTTTCCCAGCCACGAGCTAGGCTGGAGACGTCTGGTCTCTCCAGCGGCTGGGGCCTTCCTGAGCTCTGAGGGTGAGCCTTTAGACTTCCAGGTCACTGCCTGACTCTCTGGGGGGGGCGGGCTCTGAGCTCCCTAGCTCCGCCCACTCCGGCCTTCGGATGGGCTCTTCCCCTCCGGGGCGGCGGGGAGCCGCACCGGCTCACTACAGCCTGGCTAACAGCGTAACTGTAGCGCAGGATTTCAGTTGTGAAATGCTATCCTCCTCAATATGTTATTTCTACTCAGTGGGATCAGTCTGTAGTGGGCTCTGCTGAATCAGAACATAGTTGATGCTAGTTGATCAGTTGGCAAGAGCAAATGGGACAAATGCCCGCTTTTGCCAAAAAAATCAGGACAGCCAGGACAGGGCTTAATAAAGGGACTGTCCCGGCCAAGACAGGATGTATAGTCACCCTATTAATTCAGCATCCTCATTCTCCTGTCGGCACAAGATTTTTCCAAGTGTTCTTACGGTTCCTTAACTTTCCATCATTTCCATTCATAACATGGCGTTTGGATAAGGAGTCCTTCTGTGCAAAGATATGTATGGGGCTTTTGTTTTTGAGAATGCTCGGTGGGGATGTCAGTAATCCACGGTTATTCTATACATTTTAGGTCAGTCTGCTGTTTTCTAGTTTCCTCTCCCAGAAAATAGTAATGACTTCAGATGTTTCGTAATGTCCATGAGGGAAAGCAATAAATCAGAGGGTGTTTCTTTTACCTCTCAACAAAATGCATAAAGAACTCCTGAGCAGTGCAAGATGACTGAGGCCAATCAGTCTGTCCTGTTTCGATGATGATTGAACTCACTTTGGTCATCACAAAATTCTGAATGTTCAGATGGTATCAGCCACATTCTACCAGCTGTAGAGAGTGGATTGTGTTTGGTGTGGAGGGAGGGTATGCTTGAGAGACAAGGTTTAATGTAAAGAGTCAAGTAGGCTCTTGAGTAATTTGACTAATTTACATTAGTTCTCAAGGATTCTGGCCCAAGTTGCTAATTTGATAGAAAAAATGGCTGTGTACTTTTTTTGTACAGTTGTATTAAAATTAATAAACTAGCAAAATTAAGTTCAAATAAACATATTACTAAGGCCAACTACTATAAACTTTTACTAAACTAACTAAAATGTAAACGTACAGTTATCAAATCAAGGGCACAACTGGAATCCAATCAGTGAGTTAATAATGATGCTGAATTAAATTGCCAATTAGTTATGTCAAATTATTACTGCCAGTAATCAAATCATGAGGTCAGTACAGCACATAGTTAATTCTTATAAATCCTAACCCCAGGAACCTAAGAATGCAGTTGTCCTTTAATTCCAAACCCCCCTTATAGGACCTTGCCTGTGGTAAAGAAATCAACTGAATTGGTTGAAATTTTAAAATCAAAACCAAGCTAGTTTACCTCTCGGGCCTTAAAGTAAACTGAGTCTCCCTCCTGAAGTTCCTGAATTTTAAATGTCTATCCTATTTGCTTCCCCCCAGGGCAGAATACATTATTTGTAATTCAATAGTAAACAACAGCTCTCAGTTCTTGGTTTTGCTGACACTTCTCACTAAACCAAGGAAACAGTTAAATACTGTAATTTTTTAAGCAGGACTTGTTTAGAGAATTATTGTTGGAACCTTTGCCAACATGAACTTTTACTGATGCTCATATGGCATCGCTGGTCAGTACCACAAACTGGTAGGGTCTTCCAAGCATTTAGGCTGGACAGGCTGACGTGGCCTGTCATAGTCTGTGTTATCTCCTTCCATAAGGCTGGTCCTGAAAAGTAGAAGTGTCATGGGGGCCCAAAAGAACACAATGGGTGGGATTCACATAGGCATGTAGGTGTCTATTTCCCCACTGAAATCAATGGAAGTTAGGTGCCTAAAAATCTTAGTCAAATCTGCCAAGATACTTAGGTCTCTAGCTCCTTTGATTTCACCTTTTGGAATCCCAACTAATGTCTGTCTTGACTGTTGAAATTCTAGCATGCTCTGCCTTATGGCACCTCTCAGAAGGTCTTCCAAGCAAATCAGGGATATCAGATGCCTCCGTTTCCAACAATACATCCAATCCTCATCGAAGTGGGCAAGCTTGAACTTTGGTCAGTTCAGAAAGTTCCCTTAAAGTGGCAGTTCTTTTACAATAGCCATCATTACACTCACAAGCATTGTAGGCTCCAAAAATATAAAAAGAGTGAGAGAAACAGAAGGTAGTTTTCCATTTCAGGGTTACAGATGACGCATGTCTCTGGAAGAAGGCCTTGACATATTCATGAGGATAAATACTGGCCTAAGGAACAATCACTGTCATTTTTCCACACTACGACATCTTCATGCATCCTCTTAAAGTTTCTTACAATATGTTTAGATACTTTATGGCAAGTGTGGCAATACGTTTAGATACCTTAGGCACCCTTCACCAGACGAGAAATTGAGGAAGTAGTTATGGGTAAAAGTTCGTGGCTTGCTCCTAGTCACTTTTCACCTAGATGCAGAGAGTTCCATTTGTGATATAGAAAATTAAAGTTAGGCTATTTCTCTTCACTGTGTGTGGGTCTGTATGAGGTGCATGCATATGCAATCAGCTGAGGTTTAATGTGATTTTTTTTTTCCCCTCGGAAACCATGTTTAGATGAGGGAATTGCATTTTTTGTTTTTTAAAGTAAAAGCCTCTAAATTTAAAAAAATGAAGTGATTTAAAATAATTTGCTTCAGCTTAGAGGCTGCCTTCTCTGCTTCCTGGTCTAAGCCAACAATTTACTGATGGGAACTAAAAAGAAATTTCCCCAATAGGCAGATTATTCTATAGTTGTCCATTTTGGGCTTTCTTGAACATTCTGAAGTATCTGGTACTGACCATTGTCAGAAATAGGACGTTAAACTAGATGGAGCACTGGACTGATCTGATATGACAATTTCTGTCTATTGCACATTCAAGCTCCCTTATTTTCCTCTAAATTCCTCTTTAAAAAACACTTATTCATGGAATCCTTCTTAGCTTCTCCTCCTGACTATTCATTTCACACATACCTCCTTCTCTAAAATATTTTTCCAGGCTGTATCTGGTGTATCTTGGATTGTAAGGTGCTCAAGTTAGGGAGGGACCATATTTTCTTTGTTTATAAAGCCCGATGTAAATTTACAGCACTATACCGTTACTGATAATCTTACTGACCCTCTGGGTGATGTAATGCAGTGGTTCTCAACCTGAGGTCCTCGGACCCATGGCATCTGCACCTCCATTTGAAATTTTTAGGCGTCCACAAATGGAATAAAGTTGAGAACCACTGATGTAATCCACCTCTGCTATTTACCTGAAACATCTCTTTATTCAATGTCCATTTTCTTCCTCACAGATTTGATCCATATCTCATTCAAGAAAATCAAATGAATCTTGTCCATCCTCTTCCTAATTTAAACCTATGGATTTTTCTTGTTTGTGTTCTAGGTGTGTTCATTGTTTCAGCCAAGCGAACACCTTTTGGGACTTATGGAGGTCTGCTCAAGGACTTCACAGCCACTGACCTGACTGAATGTGCTACACGCGCTGCACTGTCTGCTGGCAAAGTCTCCCCTGAGATCATTGACAGTGTCATTGTTGGTAATGTCATGCAGGTTGGTAGGAGGGAATAATTGCTGCTACCTAGTTACTTGCTGAACACCTTTCCCTAATGCATTTCTACATATAACTGCATTTGTTGTTCAATTGGTTGTTGTTGAATGAGACAAAAAATAAATCAAGGGGCTGGAAATCCAAAGTATTAATAATAAAGTGATTCCCTTTTATGTTTAAGGGACTGACCATGCTTCCATTGACCTTGTTGGGACCAGGATAATTTAAACTGGGTAAACCTGTCTTTCTGTGAAATACAATCTGATTTAAAAAAAAAACAGTTTGTATTCTCATTGAATTTCAAGCCCCTAGGTATACTGCTCTTCTTAGTAGTCCATGACTTCAGAGTTAGAACTGAACAAACATTGTTTTCTTTGGGTTTTAGTTCATTGCTGTTTTGCTGGAGACCATGTAACAGGTTGGGGTTTATAATACCTGAGAACCCTAGAAACTCTCTAAAGAAATGCAAAATAAATGTAATATCTTATAGATTGCACCAGGCAAGTTAGTGGCCTGGATGGGTGGATGAAACAACAAACAAGCCCTTGCCCCAAAGAGCTTACCGTCTCAAGGCACAATTGCTTACAATGCAGTTGTCTGTACTTACCCACATGCTAGGTCACTAGCTTTGTTTTGAACAGGCTGACTAAACATTATTAGGATCTTTTTCATCTTCAACCTATAGATTCCAGGGACAGAAGGAACAACTGTCAAGTCTCCTGTATAGGTCTCTAACCTCCTTTATAACGTAGAAGTTCTTTGAAAAAATTCTTAGAGCATGTCTTTTAGGAAAAACGTCCAATCTTGATTGTAAAATTGCCAGTGATGGAGAATGCATCACAACCCTTGGTAAATTGTTCCAGTAGTTAATTACCTCAGTGTTAAAAATATTGTGCCTGGACGGTGACTGTTTTTTCCAAGAGTGCCGAGACCAGAGAATGGTCATGAAGTATAAATAAACTTTGCTTTGTTCTTCTCCCATTAATAACTGCCAACCATATATACATTTTACCCTTTGATACTCGTGTTTTGTCATCTACAGTTAGCAGCTGAACAGTTTTGTTTGGTTTCATCCCATTTTATAAGTATGGTCTAGATAGAATCATAGATAAATCAGTGGATCCAAATTTCAGGCTGTTTTTTGTACGAAGAACAGTGCCATGCTAATAAAATCACAGTGGTAATGGTAGTCTTGCCAAAATCAAGCTTTCTTTTTTCCCCACAAGAGACAAATGTCTGTCTTGAATCAAAATGTGGCCACGCTAGCCACTGCTTCCCACAGCTCCCATTGGCCGGGAACGGCAAACCGCAGCCAGTGGGAGCTGAGGGGTTCCGTGCCTGCGGACGCTCCACATAAACAAACCGGCCCAGCCCGCCAGCAGCTTTACCCTGATGGGCTGGGTGCCAAAGGTTGCCGACCCCTGCATTAATAGATCTCTTTGTTCTGATGGAAGTTATTGTGGGTTTGGCCCTAAATGTTACTAGTCTATGTACAGGTGTTTTGATCATCAAACAGCAGTGGGGCAATGGCTGGTAACTCACTCATATTTAAAAACCTCCTTAGGAAATGAGATTTTACTATACAAATGGGTTAGGGCTTTTTAAAAAAATCTATCAGTTGTCTTTACTCTCACACAAAGCAAATATAAATCAATACATTTACCTTCTTGCTGAACATAGATGCTCTTTTTTCTCATTACTCACTTTTTCTGGGCCTGTTTCTGATGCATTACCTGCAACTCCAGTTAAAGTTATTGGTGGTCACCAATCAGGATTTGGTGCTTTTGTCAGCAGGCACCCTACTGAGTGTGTGGTTATCATCAGTTAGTGAAGGGAATTAGTTACTATTACCCCCGATACCTCACTTGAAACTTTTCAGCTGCAGTACCATTTTCAGGCTGATGTGTAGCTCTGGTGGGAAAGGATCTCTCTTTGAAATACGTTCAGAAACCTGCCTTCAGGAGATACTTTGGGAAGAGATTTCTTGAAACCATATAAATGCTTCCTGTGGCTTATAATTGTCAAGGAATCGGGTCCTCCAGAACTAACATTTACTTGAGGTATTAGGTATCCTATTCTGAGCTGATTGAAACAGTTGTTGTCCAAGTAAATGAGTGGTTTACAAATGCTGCTATTTTTTTCAATTTACAGAGCTCCTCAGATGCTATTTATATTGCAAGGCATGTTGGTTTGCGTGTGGGAGTTCCTATCCCGGTTCCTGCCCTTACTGTCAACAGACTCTGTGGTTCTGGTTTCCAGTCCATCGCCAATGGATGTCAGGTACAATACTTGTTCTCTGTATATGAGCTACAATGATATATTATTCATAGCTTTTATCAAACTGCTGTAGTGAGAGAGGGGATGTGTTCTGACACAAGTGCTGGGGGTTTGAATTAGCTGAAGAATGGCTCCCCGCTGAATACCGTGATGGTGTTCGGCTATTATCAGTAATTGATCTCCTATGAGCATCTCAATAAACATGTATCTTAAGGAGGAATTTAAAGGTGTATTTGCAGTAAATGTTGGAGTGCCTTGGAACTGAAAATCAAATGTGTTTGCTTAACTTTCCATATTTATAGGGATTTCCCATGGAGCTCTGGTGTTGCATACAAGAGTTCAACCTTCTAAAGACATTCATATAATTAGGGTAAAAAAAATTCATTAGGGCTAGTTGAGAAGGGGATGGGGGACGAGAAAGCAGCAACTTTTACAAAATTAAGGGGACTTAAACAGCTCTTAAACACCTGTGGCTGGCCCCGGTCAGCTGACTCAGGCTTACGGGGCTCAGGCTGCAGTGCTGTAAAGTTGCTTGTAGACGTTCAGGCTTGGGGTGAAGCCCAAGCTGTAGGACCTCGCGAGGGGCAGGAGGGTCCCAGAGTCTAGGCTCCAGCCCAGCCCAAATGTTTACACTGCACTGTTTAGCCTCACGAGCCCAAGTCAGCTGACCTCAATAAAGCTTAGCTGCGTTGCAGATGCACTCTGTTCTCTTCGTCATGGAGCCTGATCCTGCACCCACTTGAGTCAACAGAAGCAGGTTGGGCTTCAGAAGTTTCAGAGTATTTTTTAGCTCTCACACTTTCTGCTGATGTACCCACTTGGGTAGCTGAAATAGCTAGCAGCTGGAGAACTGAGAAACTTCTGATATGTTTTTATGAACGAGAGTGACTTGATTTCCCCTTTCATTGTTACCCGTTGGGTGTGACACAGTTAACTTTTTTCTTGAAACAAGACAAGCAATGTAATGACTATGGGGAAGTCCACCTAGCATGAGTGAACTAGCGGGAACTAAAATCACTGAGGGGTAACTAATGTAAATCCCTAGACTGGTAAACAGTTGGGTAAAAGTACCACCTCCTGAACCCAATATTCCTCAAGAGGCCCAGCAAACAAAGAACTAAGAATTGTATTAAGTGGGTAGCCTACTGTAGAGGATCGTAATGGAACTGACATGAGACTAAACAAGAGGGACAGACCCTGCTGAAAGGCTTTGAAGGACTTTGAAACTTAGCAGGTCTCCATGCGGAAGGTGGGTGACACCTGGTAAGGCATGCATATAAGCTGTTTGTTGCGTTCAAGATACATTTTCTCTGTAATGCTTTTGTTTCAAATGACTACTTTGCTGTATGAAGGTTGGTTGGTCACTGGTAAATTCAGTCGTAGCCCTTAGGATAGAGCAGGACAGCAAATACTGAACTCAAGCTTCTTAAGGTGATCACAGTGAATTGAAGGAGGAAACTGCAGCTTAAATTCCCAGGCAAGAGGGAGAAGAACACATGTTCTTTAACACGAAAGAGGTGATGGCTATAGGTGTGAGACCCGAGTGGGGATACTACAGAGGGGTCAAAGGTGCAGTTACCCTGGAACTGTGACAGCACTGACTTGTATTTCTAAAATGTCTGTCCTCCAAGGATCTCGAAGCACTTCACAAAAACAGTTTAATAATAGTATCCTCATTTTAAAGCAAGGGAGCCTAATGGAAATAGAAGTTAATGACTTCTCAAGTCACAATATGTTTAATGGAACAGCACTGGTGAATAGCACTCAGATCTCCTGACTTCTCTTCCTCTTTTTATAACCACTAGACAATTTGCCTCTTCTCCAAAAGTTTCTAATTAGACAGACAGTTGTTCAGTGCGTGCTCTGATAGGGATTCACATATGAAGTTCACCATATATGTAACGCTTTTTTTTAACAACAGCAGTCCACCTCCTTTCCATTCTTATAACAAAAACAGCTGTTTTTGTTATAACAGTTTGCATGTTGTCACAGTCAAGAAGCGGACCTTTCACTGTACCCACTGTGGTTTTGTCTGCACTAGAAAAATACATTGAGGTGAGCTACCTTGATGTACACCTCTCAGTTCAAGAAGCTGGTACGGTCTACCTTGGCTTCCACTATTTTAGCAGTGAAATTATGTTTTCTGTTCACACAAGACAGTTTATCCTTCCTTTATCCAAGGATGAAACGTTTCATATCATGATTTTATTTTGTTTGTGCAGAGTGATGTTTAAGGAAGAGAGGCACCTTATAAAATTAAACAGTGTTTTGTGCAAGCTTGAGTAATCATACAGCTAAAAAATAAATGTCCGTTTGAAAAAATTCTGCCACAAAAACAAATTCCTCAAGATTAAGAAAATTTAAAGTTGAGGTTATAATTCTTGAAACAGGTCATAACACACTCTTTTGGCTTTGTACTAGAAAGATACATTGAGGTTATCTATTCTGATTGAGGTCCATGATGTATCTTTCTAGTATAGACACACCCAAGAGTATTTATTAGTTTGAATGCAGAGAGTAAGGTTATAATTATAAGGTGACGTCCAAATTTTCTTACTTTCATGGAGTTTTTTACGAAGGTGTCCATTATTTACCACAAAAAAAACCTCTACCACAATTACTTTTACAAGACTTGCACAAACATTGTTTTACAAGGTGCTTCCCTTCCCTGCCAGAAAGGTGCTGCACAATTTAAAATACAATCCTGGTAATACACTTTTTTGATGTTTGGCTAATACTAGTCTATACTGAATTAATATAAAAATAGTTTCAACTCTGCTCACTATGAGTTATAACCTCAGAGTTATGAACACCTTGGGAATGGAAGTTGTTTGTAACTTGAACAAAACGTTATGATGGTTCTTCCAAAAGTTTACAACTGAACCTTGACTTAATACAGCTTTGAAATTTTACTGTGCAGAAGAAAAATGCTGCTTTTAACCATCTTGATTTAAATGAAACAAGCACAGAAAGTCCTTACCTTGTCAAATCTTTTTTTATTTTTTTTTTTTCTAGTTTACATTTAACACAGTACTTTACTGTATTGGCTTTTCTTGTCTCTGCTGCTGTCTGATTGCATACTTCCAGGTCCAAATGAGGTGTGGTTGACTGGTTAGTTCGTAACTCTGGTTCTCGTAACTCTGAGATTCCACTGTAGATTTAAAAATATTCCTCTTCAATTAAAAATCAGTGTAGCAAAATGTTTGAGGAGCCAGTGTGTGTCCTAATGGTCAGAGCAAGGGACTAGGAATCAGGACTCCTTGGTTCTGTTTCTGGCTGTGCCATTCACTTGCTGTGTGATTTTTAGGCATGTCACTTGGGCCAAGTTTTCAAAAGCTGCCAGTGTTTTTGGGACCTCACAAAAGAATCATAAGGCCTGACTTTATTTGTTTTATTTTTGTAGAAGTACTGCATGCCCACAACTCTGAAGTCAGTGGCACCTTCCAATGCTCAGCATCTCTGAAAAATTAAGTCCAGTATGTTTCAGGCTAAGCACCCAAACTGAGAGGCCACTTCTGAAAACTTTGATCTCTCTCTCACACTTGCTCTCTCTCCACCACACCCTCCTTTCTATAAAATTGGTGTAATAGTACCTCACTGACCGGAGAATTGTGCTGTTTCATTAGTCTTAAGAATTGTATTAAGTGGGCAGCCTACTGTAGAGGATCATAATGGAACTGACATGAGACTAAACAAGAGGGACAGACCCTGCTGAAAGGCTTTGAAGGACTTTGAAACCTAGCAGGTCTCCATGCGGAAGGTGGGTGACACCTGGTAAGGCGTCACCTTTTTGAAGATTCTTGTCAGAAAATTAGTACAGCATAAGCATGAATTATTTCTTAAGGTATGCACCTAGTTTTCTAATTGGCAAGGTATGTTACTGAAGCAATTGCTGTTGTCTGTGAAAATAAAATACCATAAAACCTACACATGATGCATCTGTATTATTTTAATAGGAAATCTGCCTTAACGAGTCAGAAGTGGTTCTTTGTGGTGGATCAGAAAGCATGAGCCAGGCTCCGTACATCGTCCGAAACATTCGATTTGGAACCAAATTCGGAACAGATCTCAAGGTCTGATAATGTGATTTTTTTTGTTTGTTTGTTTTTGTTTTTGTTTTTTTGTTTAATTAGGTCTCATTCACAGAGCAGTAGAAAATACTGGACCCATAATTTTGTAACCAAAACTAATGTGGATTAGGTTCAGACTCTGATGTTGAAGTGTTTTATCTAATGTACAACAGTTTTATCAAAACAGTCAGTCTGATCCAGCTAAGCTTTTGTTAAGACTGCCAGCTTTCTAACTATTCCAGAACTATTTTTAATACCTATACTGAATTAAACATCATCCATTAACTCCTGAACTTTCAGAATTCAGTTTAGTTGATCTGTTGCTTCAAAATACTGAACACAATTGGAAACCTTTTCTGATAGTCTTCCATTGCATTCCCACGATTCCCTCCTTGGATCCAGAAAGGACAGATGAGTTCTCACACACTTCTCTGATAAAGAATTCATAGAGTGCAGATTAGTGCAGCCCTAAGAACTATGAGATGTATTCCCAGAAGTCTTAATAGCACACATGAGTGAGAATCACACTTAAGTGAATACAGCAACTGAAGTATTGTTTTGTAGTGTGGCTACTCACTCCAGAGATGAAACTGGTGTGTAGATAACTCAGCGTAACTCTGCAGTGAAGACATATCAGCTGAGCCCCGGCTGAGTATTTGAAGGGTTGGCAGTTTACTTGAGAATATTTGATTTGGAAATTGTTGAAAGACAAACGCAGCTATTTTTCCCAAATCCCTTTTGATGGTAGAACTGCACATGAAGCTTTTTGCTCTGTGGCATTGTTGATCTCACCAGTTTTCTTTGTATACATTGTCACTTCAGTTCTGCTATAGTTCTTGTAGCCAATTACACAGAAGTACTTTTCCACATGCACCTGTTTTGGATAAAGTTTTAAAACATAATTAGTGACCAAGATTTTCTTTTTTTTTAAAGGATAACTTATAAAGCACTGGTGAATATCTTGTTGAAGTACTAATACTGTAATATTGATTCTGCATCAGACTTTCCCTTTAATAATGTTTCTGGCAGATGGAAGACTCTTTGTGGGCAGGCCTAACGGACCAGCACATTAATACCCCAATGGCAATTACAGCTGAAAATCTGGCTGCAAAATATAACATCTCGAGAGAGGACTGTGACCGATATGCAATGAAAACACAGCAGAGATGGAAAGCTGGTCAGTAAACTTTGAGAATTAAAAGTTTAATGGACGTCGTCAACTTCAAATCCAGTCAAACTATAAAGCACCAATTTAAAGTAGTTTCAGGTTGTACACCTGCCCCCAAGTTCCTCTGGCAATTTTTGTGTGTTTAATTTAACATTTTTTCCTTTTTTTTTTTTTTTTTTTTTTTTTAAGTGCCTTATTCCTCTGTTGCTGAGGGCTAGTCTACACTAGAATCGCTACAGCGGCGCAGCTGTACCGATGTAGCTACCTCGCTGTAGCGCTGCTAGTGCAGATGCTCTCCCGTCAACATAATTACTCCACTACCATGAATGGCAATAGCTTTGTCGGCAGGACAGCTTCTCTCGTTGACATAGCGCTGTCCACACCTGCACTTAGGTCGATGTAACTTGCGTCTTAAGGGAGTGACTTTTCCATACGCCTGAGCAATTTAAGTTATACCGAAGTAAGAGCTAGTGTGTACCAGCCCTGAGTGGAAAAACCTGCACAAACGAGAGTAACTACGATTCTGAAACACCAATGGAAGTTGCTAGAGTCAGGTTCTCAAGCCTATTCTAGCAGATCCCATTGCATGATTGGGACTGCACTGATGATATACACAAAATGCTATCAAATGTCCACAGAAGAAGAACTTTTTTAATCCTGTAATCTCTTTCAGTTAGTTGTTTTAGTAGCTACTTGTAACACCAATAGGTCAAAGATTTCCAGGTAGACATTATATTGTTTTCATTTATCTTAAGTTGACTCTGTCCTGTTAACATTCGTTTTTCAGCAGATTTTTCATCATTACAAATGATTCTCCGGCTGCTGCTTTAAACCCATTACCTGTTTTAATTAGTGCTTTCATGGAGCATAGAGATTAAAGCACAGGACTGGCAGTCAGGAAATAATTCTGATCTCTAGTCCTGGCTGTGCCACTGACTTGCTCTGTGACCTTGGCCAAGGCACTTAACATCCCCTTTGCCTCGGTTTCTCAATCTGTAAAATCAGAAGTGCTCACTTTGCAGGGGGTGTTGTGAGGCATAACTCAGTGCTTTATAAAGTGCTGTTAGATCCTTGGGTGGAAAGTGCTTTTAGAAATACAAAGCATCGTTATCTTTCCCTAAAGTACAGTTCTCTCTCCCATGTTACCAAATAGCTCCCTTAGTGTTGCCCGTTGAAAAGATAGCCTATTTGCTGGGGTGGTACAGATATATTGCTTGTAACTGTACCAATGCTTTGCTGTAAGGAAGGAAGCCAATATTCTTCCCAGTGTTTGAACCCAAAAAGCCCAAGAGCTCAGTTATGTTCTGCACGTGCTCCAGTTCCACTCGGCCAGCATTTTTTTTATTTTTTAAAAAGGAAAACAAGACAATAAAGCAACTATTTTCTGGAAATGATTCCATAGTTTAAAAAATTAATTGCCATTATTCATCCAAACAAGACTTATTTTACTTTGAATATAAATGAGAGAAAGAGAACGGTTTGAAAACACTCGGTGCAGAGAGGTTTGTCTTTGGGAAAATTATTAAAGCCCACACACGTACTTCAAATAGTGAGTTTGTCTCCCAGAAGCCATAAGAATGCCAGGGGAAGAAGTTATGACTGTACGAGGAACGTGTCTAGTCTAAAATAATAATTAGGGCTGTCAATTAATCTCCGTAAACTCACCCAATTGACTAAAAAAAATTAATGACAAGTTTCAGAGTAACAGCCGTGTTAGTCTGTATCCGCAAAAAGAAGAACAGGAGTACTTGTGGCACCTTAGAGACTAACAAATTTATTAGAGCATAAGCTTCCGTGGACTACAGCCCACTTCTTCGGATGCATATAGAATGGAACATATAATGAGGAGATATATATACACACATACAGAGAGCATAAACAGGTGGGAGTTGTCTTACCAACTCTGAGAGGCCAATTAATTAAGAGAAAAAAAACTTTTGAAGTGATAATCAAGCTAGCCGAGTACAGACAGTGTGATAAGAAGTGTGAGAGTACTTACAAGGGGAGATAGAGTCAA
>NC_048303.1:13386141-13388854 GCF_013100865.1 Trachemys scripta elegans | reverse complement strand
GGCTAGCTTGATTATCACTTCAAAAGTTTTTTTTCTCTTAATTAATTGGCCTCTCAGAGTTGGTAAGACAACTCCCACCTGTTTATGCTCTCTGTATGTGTGTATATATATCTCCTCATTATATGTTCCATTCTATATGCATCCGAAGAAGTGGGCTGTAGTCCACGAAAGCTTATGCTCTAATAAATTTGTTAGTCTCTAAGGTGCCACAAGTACTCCTGTTCTTCTTTTTTTAAAAAAAATTAATGGTGATTAAAAAAAATTAATCACGATTAATTGCACTGTTAAACAATAGACTACCAATTGAAATGTATTAACTATTTTTGGATGTTTTTCTACGTTTTCAAATATATTGTTTTCAATTACAAGACAGGATACAAAGTGTACAGTGCTCACTTTTTATATTTTTTATAACAAATATTTGCACTGTAAAAATTATAAACAAAAGAAATAATATTTTTCCATTCACCTCATACAAGTACTATAGTGCAGTCTTTTATCATGAAAGTGCAACTTACAAATGTAGATTTTTGTTTGTTTGTTTTTGAGTGCAGTTATGTAACAGTGTAAAACTTCAGAGCCTACAGGTCCACTCAGTCCTTCTTGTTCAGCCAATCACTCAGACAGACAAGTTTGTTTACATTTACAGGAGATAATGCTGCCCACTTTTTATTTACAATGTCACCTGAAAGTGAGAACCGGTATTTGCGTGGCACTGTTCTAGTCCATATTGCAAGATATTTACATGCTAGGTATGCTAAACATTCATATGCCCCTTCATGCTTCAGCCACCATTCCAGAGGACATGCTTCCATACTGATGATGCTCGTTTAAAAAAATGTGTTAGTTAAATTTGTGACTGAACTACTTGGGAGAGAATTGTATGTCTCCTGCTCTGTTTTACCTGCATTCTGCTATATATTTCATGTTATAGCAGTCTCAGATGATGACCCAGCACATGTTCTTTTTAAGAACACTTTCACTGCAGATTTGACAAAACGCAAAGTACTAATGTGAGATTTCTAAACATAGCAAAAGCATTCAACCCAAAGTTTAAGACTCTGAAATGCCTTCCAAAATCTGAGAGGGACGAGGTGTGGAGCATGGTTTCAGAAGTCTTAAAAGAGCAACATTCTGATGCGGAAACTACAGAACCTGTACCACCAAGAAAGAAAATCAAACTTCTGCTGGTGGCATCTGACTCAAATGATGAAAACGAACATATATCGGTCTGCACTGCTTTGGATCGTTATTGAGCAGAAACCGTCATCAGCATGGATGCATGTCCTCTGGAATGCTGGTTCAAGCATGAAGGGACATATGAATCTTATTTAGATGCCAGATGCGCTAATCTTGCGACGCCGGCTACAGCAGTGTTCTGCTAATGCCTGTTCTTGCTTTCAGGTGACATTGTAAACAAGAAACAGACAGCATTATCTCCTGCAAATGTAAACAAACTTGTTTGAGAGATTGGCTGAGCGAGAAATAGGACTGAGTGGACTTTGTTTTATTTTTGAATGCAGTTATTCTTTGTACGACATTCTACATTTGTAAGTTCAACTTTCATGATAGAGATTGCACTACAGTACTTGTGTTAAGTAAATTGAAAAATACTATTGTTTTTTACAGTGCAAATATTTGTAATAAAAATAAAGTGAGCACTATATACACTTTGTATTCTGTGTAATTGAAATCCATATATTTGAAAATGTAGAAAATATCCCAAAATTAATTGATATTGTGTTATAGTGTAACAGTGCGATTAATCATGATTAATTTTTTTTTATTGTGCAATTAATCACAGTTAATTGTTTTAATCGCTTTACAGCCCTAATAATAATAATAATTTTAGGACCTGATCTGTAAGGACTCATGCACGTAAGTAACTGTACTCATTTGAGAAGTGCCACTAAAGACAGTAAAGTTTATCAGATGAATAACTTTTTGCAGGATCAATAGAGTACAGAAATTTAAAAACAAAAAATCCAAAAAATGTGTAACTCAAGTATCATGTATCTGAAATATGAAAAGAATCCTCTGGATTTGTCAGGATATTGAGGGCAAATCTGTCTCAGGCAGTTCTATATCCAGTCTCCTGGGTATATTGGTATTTTTAAATTTGTTTATAAAAGAATTTGTCTACCTAGCAGACTGGAATGGCTCATTTTGAAGCCTTTCAGTATAGGACATAAGTACGTGACCAGGTCATGACATTTTTCCCAAGAAAAGTACTACCAATTCTCAAGAATAACTTACGGTGCCTGATCAGTCACGTTTTTGGTTTTTTTTTGTTTTTTTTTTTTCTAGCTATAATACCATAATCCACACCAATCTTCTTTGCATAGTGGTCAAACTAGTCCTCTATAAGGTGATTTTATTTTTAATTTACCGAATGAGGTGTTAGGGACTATAGACATCGCATCCCTTACCCCCAGAGCCCAGCCATGGGGCACCCCCCAGCCCAGACACCCACATCCCCTAAAGCCCAGGAATCCAGAGAGAGAGAGAGGAACAGCCTGATGCTGAGTCCCAGGCTTGTATGGAGTTTCCTGTATGCTGCCTCCTTTCTTCAGGACGAACCGCAGCTGCCCAGAACTCTCCAGTCCTCTTTCTCCCTCCTTCTCTCATTCTCTCATTTCTCTCCTCCCCCGCCCCACCCCCCCCCCCCCCCCCCCCCCCCCCCCCCCCCCCCCCCCCCCGCCCCCCCCTACAC